>NC_133312.1:3797115-4012965 GCF_012295235.1 Primulina huaijiensis | reverse complement strand
ATATATATATATATATATTGTAATAAATTTGCTGCAATGTTTCAAGTATTAATGGATGAAATAAACTACTCAAACTTGTTGTGGTTTGAGGGAAAATTTGTAATGTTGGTCTTGAATATTGGTCTCGTTGCGATTTAATTGCTCAAATTAATCAAATTTCAAAACTAGCTCGCTATTTTGATTATCAGCATACATGACGAATATTGCAATGTTCCTTGATTTGATAAATTTTAAACATTAAAAAACAATTGAAATTGTGTGAAAAATAACTAGCTAGTGGTCTGATGATGTTTCGATATTTGTTGAACTCTTTGTGATATTGTTATTTAATTTCAGTTTAAAATGATTGAGAAAAATTTCCTAATTGAGAGGGTGATTGTGAGTGAGTATAATATATATACTTTTCTTCATTAAATATAAAATTTAATGTTAAGTAGTTGATGAATAGTTGGTATATTATATTACTTGCTGAAATTTTTTTTCTTTTACATAGGATAATATGACTACAAGAATTTCCAAGATATCTCAAGCTACTATCGAGGGGTAGGAGCCACATACTCTATCACAAGATTCCATAAACGAAATATATTACGAGGTTGTTGGAGGGATGAAGAAAAGATGCATTTATGGACTTGGCTCCCAATCAAAAACTGCCTTTCCTTGTGCGATGTCTACTTTTATGGGAAAGGTTCGTCCAAGTAGCTCATCTGTTGAGATACAAGAGTTGAGGGCAGAGAACGCAGATTTGAGGACTCGACGAGGAAAAGATGCGTGAATTTATGGCTCGTATGGTGTTTTCTCAAAAACTAGATCATGCTTCTGTTTTTCCATACTTTTCTTCACCCATTATAGATTCTGATGAGACTCAATCCCCCTAGACACATCCCAATATTTAAAGTTTGAGTTTCGAATGGATTGACTTGGAAAAGTTTGGAAGTGGTTGAAAATTTTGTAAAATGAATTTACATTTGTTTTGAGATATTTCGCACTTGAATAGTTGGTATAAATATTTGTATTGATTTTGGTGTTGATAAGTTGTGTATTGGAGTAGTTGTATTGATGTTAATACTGTGTTGTGCTTTTTAGAATGATATATTGACGGATTATGCATATTGATTGTGTCGTGATTGTTTGAATTGGTGTAAATAACAATAAAAGATGAAGGATTGGTGTTCAGTCTCAAACTTAGAGATTCATTGTACGACATCAGTCTCTCATTTAGCGACCGACTTATGAATCGGTCTCAAAATTAGAGACTGACTTTAATTATTCGGTATCTAAAGTAGAAACCGCACAAAAAATATCGGTCACTACTTCAGAGACCGATGACGTAAATATGATAGCTAATTTAGAGACCGGTTCATGGTACCGGTCTCTCACAATTAACGACCAAAGTTATTGATACCAATCAAATCGATTGCTAATCGGTCTCTATTTTGGAGTAGAGACCGATCCATGTTTTTCTTGTAGTTATTACATTCTAATTTTGTTGGAGAATGGTGAGCAACAATAATTATTTTTAAATTAATTGATTTATTGTAATTTTTTTAAAAATTAATTGATTTATTGTATATTATTAATTATAATTTTGAGTACAATTTATATTTAATAATGCTGTAGTCGAGCTGTAAATCTAAAGAGGATTTGTGTGAAAGTTATGGACATTTGACTGTTTCCCGAGAAGAAAATCAAACGTCAAAAAACAGCTTGGTTTCTTTATTCAACTACTTGAAAAATAATATTATCTCATGACGTAATATGCCAACTTGCATTTGACTTTTATATGAAGTCAATAACAGAATAACATGCATAAGATAAATTGTTTTTTAATTAAAGTAATTTAGTACAGGAAAAATTATCAAAACCGTAATTGTAAATTAAATTATCTTAGATTTTGGTTGTCTTTTTTTCACTTTAAATCTATTTTTTCCCAGAATGCTGACATGAAATGCCCAAAATAGATTAATAGAACGACACAAATGGCATGTATTTATTTTTTCGTAGGTCTTTCATAAGACGGTCTCACAGAGCTTTATTCGTGAGACGGATCACTCATGTTCATATTTACAATAAAAATTTATATATTTGACATAAAAAGTAATATTTTTTCGTGGATGACCTATATAGAATATCTGTTTCATAAAATTGATCCATGAAACCGTCTCACATGAGTTTTTGTGTTTATTTTTATGGCGAACATATAAATACAAAATTTGAAACTAAGATAAGTTTATAACATATATTAATTACAATATTTCGAGCCGGTGAGATATTAAATAATAAAGGAGCTCAAAACTAGAATTCGAATTCAAGTTCAAATGTATACAAGTAATGGAGAGATTAAAGAATAAACACTTGGAAACAAGAAATAATTTTTTTGGATAAAATCATTATTAGTAAATGTATGGATTTGAAAGACTTTGAATAATGTATATTTTGGTTTAATTCGATAAAGTTAATTTGACTATTCTATTTGAGCAATTCTAAAATAGAAATATTTTGGGAACTTAAAACTTTTTTTTTTCTCTCACCTACCTCCACCGCAAGTTGTTTCTATACACACACTCATGCATGTATTTTCTGAATTCTTGGTACTTAGTAACGTAAATTGTATTAGTTATTTCACAATATTTGGATGTATTTTCGCATTATCAGGTTAAATTCAAATTACAAAAAATCTATTGTGAGACGGTCTTATGGGTCAATTTTATGATACGAATCTTGCATTTAGATCACAAATGGAAAAATATTACTTTTTATTGTAAATATGAACAGGCCGATTAACTCATCTCAGGAATATAGATCATTGAGACTGTAGATACATATTCATTCAATTAATATGCTTCAGATAAAATGTATTTGAGTATTCGTTAAGTGATGACACGGTTGAAATAAAAGTTTTTATTTATTTATTTATTTAATAAAAATTATGGTAAAAACTTGTGTGCGACGGTCTCATGGGTATAGACATATATCTTATTTGGGTCATCCATGAAAAAGTTTTATTTTTTATGCAAAAGTATTACTTTTTATTGTGAATATCAGTATGGTTGATCTGTCTCACAGATAAAGATTCGTGAGACGTACTGTCTCACAAGAGACCTACTCAAAAAGTATTCTTTTATTGTTCAAATCAGTACTTCCTACTCAAAAAGTATTATTTTATTGTTCAAATCAGTACTTCAGCTGAATTAATATGAGAGACTAGATACGGACATAGATATATTTTTCAATGATTTAGATTGAATAATCTAATTAAATTCCCTCGAACAACGACCAAATCAAATGGGATTGATCAGTTGAATTTTTACATGAAATTGAGAATATAAAAAGCTGGGATCGAACAACCTTTTTAAAAAAAATTATGTCAGGTACGTATATATACGCGTGGTAGAAGTCAACAGTGAACAACAATTCTTTTTATTTTATTTTATTTTATTTTTACTTTTAATTTGTCCTATAAATAGTTGCCAAGAAACCCATCATCTCCATCAACCTCAATTGCAATCAATATTTTGATTCTTAATCTGAGTGGATAAATAATTTCTCCAATCAAAAATCTTAAATTTCTAATAATGGGTAGCTTTACGAGTTCATTTTGCACTCTTTTTTCCCTTACATCCATCTTGTTTTTACTCTCTAGCATCTCATGTGAAGCACAACTATCCACAAGTTTTTATACCAAAACATGCCCAAATGCACTTGCTACGATTCGAACATCCGTCAGACGGGCGGTATCGGCGGAGCGTCGCATGGCGGCCTCACTCATTCGGCTCCACTTTCACGATTGTTTTGTTCAGGGCTGCGATGCATCGATTCTGCTAGATGAGACGCCTTCTATTCAGAGTGAGAAAACAGCTTTTCCCAATATAAATTCTGCAAGAGGATACAACATCATAGAGGACGCTAAGCGTGAGGTCGAGCGCATATGTCCTGGTGTAGTTTCATGTGCGGACATACTCACCGTAGCAGCACGTGATGCCTCAGTTGCTGTAAGAATTTATACATATATATATATACACATACATACATATATATATATATATATATATATATGTATGTATATATACACTTTCTCGTATAAACTATATAGTTACTACATCTAGGTAAATAATGTTTTTGAAAAAGCAAATTCATACATGCTTAATTTTTAAAGAAATGAAAATACATGCATGCAGGTTGGTGGTCCGACTTGGGATGTGAAGCTCGGAAGAAAAGACTCCACCACTGCGAACCGTGCTCAGGCAAACACCGATCTTCCCAGTCCTTTTTCTGATGCCAACACCCTTATTTCCGCCTTCGCCGTTAAGGGACTTAACACAAGAGACATGATTGCACTGTCAGGTATACGATCTAGCTAGTTTTATGTACATGCATGTACATATTGCATATACTAGACTTTCGGAAGTATGACATATTAATGCTTGTAGGATCACATACACTCGGCCAAGCCCAATGCTTTTTGTTTCGGTCAAGAATATACAGCAACGCAACTGATATTGATCCTGGATTTGCTAGCACTCGAAGGCGCCAATGCCCTCAAACAGGTGGTGACACCAATCTGGCTCCACTTGATTTGGTGACACCAAATTCATTCGATAACAACTACTTCAGGAATTTGGTACAGAGAAAGGGTCTTCTTCAATCCGATCAGGTTCTTTTCACTTCCGCATCAACAAACAGCATCGTCCTTGAGTACAGCAGGAATCCAGGAGCCTTCGCTGCTGATTTCGCTGCTGCCATGGTAAAGATGGCGGAGATTCAGCCATTACTTGCTCCAAATGGGATCGTAAGACGGACTTGTGGCGCTATTAATTAACCAAGTCCAAGCATATTTGTAGCAAAAGCACGTAGATTGGTTTAAATTTCTTGTTACTCTTAATTTGTTATAGTTAATCACCAATTTATATATGTGTGTGTGTGTGTGTGTTGTAATATCTAAAAGTCATCTATCTTCTTTGTATCGTAATAAATTTCACTCTCCCACAATTAGGGTGTTATGTATCTGTTAGATATTTTTGGAATGATATTATTCATCATTCTAATGCGCTTTAGTTCCTTATTTGTTAATCATATAAGTCAATTATTAGTTTTTTTTATTTCTAACTAATATATATATATATATATAATCATATAAGTCAATTATTAGTTTTTTTTATTTCTAACTAATATATATATATATATATATATATACACACACACCCACACATATATCAATTATTTTACCTACCCAATACATGTGCCGAAATAGTAGTATTTTTTGTGAGAGAGACTTTTAAAGGGCATTTGGGGAGATGAAATTGAAATCTATAGATTTTGATTATAGATTATAGTTTTATTGTTAACAATGAAATAATAGATCATTTCATAATTTAGTTACACAAAGTAGAATGAATTCAAATTATATCAATATTGGGTGAATTTGAAATTTATCATAATTAATTTGAAACATTATATACGTTAGGGTGTAAACGAATCGAACTTATTTGCGAGCTTTTCGAGTCGTCTTGATAAATATTTGATTCGTATTCGAATTTATCAAACTCAAGCCGAATTCGAACACGTTCGAACTTTTTTCGAACCGAACTCAGGCCAAAATTATTTTATTCGATAGTTCGCGAGCTTTAATATTTGATTAATATAATATTATTATATATTGAATATATATACGTTTCGAGCTTTCGATCCTACATTCTTGGACCTTAATATCCGAGCAATAGGCAGAATAGCTCGCGGATATATTCTTATAACATTTCGACCCTAACGCAAATTAGAACTTCATTTCGAGTCGAACTTGAGCCAAAAAGTCTAAAATTTTCGAGCTTCAAATATAGCTAGAACTCGAATATACTTAATTCGAACCGAATTTGAACCTTAAATTTTTACTAATATTCGTCTCGATTAGATTCTTTTACACTCCTAATTT
The DNA here is from genome assembly GCF_012295235.1 of Primulina huaijiensis. Taxonomy (NCBI): domain Eukaryota; kingdom Viridiplantae; phylum Streptophyta; class Magnoliopsida; order Lamiales; family Gesneriaceae; genus Primulina; species Primulina huaijiensis. Next base: position 4,007,039 of record NC_133312.1, on the reverse strand, counting down.
ATATGCAAGTGATGGATTGCAGTTCATGGTCTTTCTTATCTAAATACATTTGACCTTTGAAATCCATGGATATGAAATTCATGAATCCAAGTGCAACCTTAGAGAAACTAACTTTGGTGTGATCGGTGAAGTTTTTTGTGTTGTAGTTAGGGGTATAAACAAATCGAGCTGGTTCGCGAGCTTTCGAGCCGCCTCGATAATTATTTGATTCATATTCGAAGTTATCGAACTCGAGCCAAACTTGAACATCTTCGAAATTTTTTTGAGCCGAACTTGAGCCAAAATTATTTAGTTTGATAGTTCGCAAGCCTTAATATTATATTAATATAAGATTATTATATTATATATATATATATATATATTTCGAGTTTTTCGGACGTTTCGAGTTTTTGAACCTTCATTATTGAACCGTAGTCTGAATAGTTCGTAAATAGGTTCGAATATTTCGAGCCGAACGCGAATTCGAACTTCAATTTGAGTAGAACTCGAGCTAAAAAATTTCGAGTTTCGAATCTAGCTCGAACTCAAATATGCTTAATTCAAACCTTGCATATTTTTATTATTCGATATGATTTGATTAATTTATCCTTTATACTTATACTTAAAACAACACAATTATTCTAAACTTCAACTCCTATTTTAAAGGTGTAGAAATTATTTAAAATGTTCCATCATTTATAATTTTATTTTAAGAGAGAACACAAAGTATATTACACAAAAACACACAATTGGCATCTCGAAAAGATTTTTTTTCTCATATCGGTGTCTTATTCTAATATTTTAATATGGAAAATATTTCTTTTTCCAATAATTTTTTTTAACTGGGTCCACTAACTTTTTAGTTTTTTTATTTTATTTTGGTATGAAAAATTATGAACTTGCCTATTTTGGTGCATCTACCTCTGAAATGTTAAATTTCAGCAAAAAAATATTGATTAGATAATGGTTAAAACACATTTTGTTGTCACAATCATTGAATGATTATGGTAGAATGCCTAAAATTTGTTTGATTTGTTCGATTTTTTTAATATTAAGTTGCTTCCAAATAAATCGATGTCCCTTCAAAATCAAGAAATCCACAAAATTTTGGCAGCTTTAGATTTAGTCGCCGTGTTACAAGCGTTTTTTGACAAAAAATAACTTTCTGGTGATAGATTAACCAAAATATAGTCAAAATTCAGAAGTTATTGAACCAGAAGTTAATGGACAAAAAAACAAGAGGAGAGAGACAAGTTACTAACCAAAATATTTATTTTCCCTCATAAATAATATTTAATAAATACAAGTTTCACTATATAATTTTTTACATTTCGCATTAATATTATTTTAGATTCTGTAGCAATCATGACTATTAAAAAAATTAATCAATTTATCTATCCGTGTAAAAATTTATTTTTAAATAAAATATATTAATGTTATTTATGTCATTTAATTTCTTTACGTGTATTCGATTATAAGATAAATATTATATATCATCTCATCTAATTTGAATTTATGTTATATTTGCAAAAAAAAAAAAAAATTAATGTTTAACACAATGGCTAAAATTGCCAACATTACATACGCAAAGTGCAGAAAGATATGTAAAACAATTATCTATAAAATTTCAAAAATAATATAAAATTACTGATAAAAATAATAATTTTCTAATGTATTAAAGAAAATACAACACACTTAATTATATCTTCTAGAAAAAATAGTTATTAATTGTAAAAATACTATATATGGAGTACACAATTTATTAAAACATGTATGGCTTCTACATGATCATGCACTACAAGAAATTCTGCATACAACAACGCACATACGACAACGGTTTTTCACAAAAACCGTTGTCGTATGTTTTTTAACAACGGTTTTATCGAAAACCGTTGTCTTTTGGGGGTCAAAGACAACGGTTTTTAAAAACAGTTGTCTTTTTTGGGTCAAAGACAACGGTTTTTGAGATCATAGAACCGTTGTCTTTGAGCGTTTTTTTTGGGTTCATGACAACGGTTCTATGAACTGTTGTCGATTAGCGTGTTTTTTTGAACAATGGACAACGGTTTGAAGAAATCGTTGTCGATTAGCGTGGTATTTTTGACAAACAACAACGGTTTTGGAAAACGTTGCAATATTTAGCGACGGTTATTTCAAAATCCGTCGCTAATTTTAGCGACGGTTTGTCAAAACAGTTGCTAATTTTAAATTCGCGATGGTTTTAAAATAACCATCGCTAATTTTAGCGTGGTTTTTTGACAAACAACAACGGTTTTGAAAAACGTTGCNGGGTTCATGACAACGGTTCTATGAACTGTTATCGATTAGCGTGTTTTTTTGAACAATGGACAACGGTTTGAAGAAATCGTTGTCGATTAGCATGGTATTTTTGACAAACAACAACGGTTTTGGAAAACGTTGCAATATTTAGCAACAGTTATTTCAAAAACCGTCGCTAATTTTAGCGACGGTTTGTCAAAACCGTTGCTAATTTTAAATTCGCGATGGTTTTAAAATAACCGTCGCTAATTTTAGCGTGGTTTTTTTGACAAACAACAACGGTTTTGAAAAACGTTGCAATATTTAGCGACGGTTATTTCAAAATCCGTCGCTAATTTTAGCGACGGTTTGTCAAAACCGTTGCTAATTTTAAATTCGCGATGGTTTTAAAATAACCGTCGCTAATTTTAGCGTGGTTTTTTTGACAAACAACAACGACTTTGGAAAACGTTGCAATATGTAGCGACGGTTATTTCAAAAATCATCGCTAATTTAGCGACGGGTTTGTCAAAACCGTCGCTACGTTTAAATTAGCGACGGTTTTAAATTAACCGTCGCTAATTTTAGCGACATTGTTTTCGCGAATTTTAGCGACGGTTTGAATCCAAACCGTTGTCAAATAAAAATATGCGACGGTTTAACCAAAACCCGTCGCAAACTGTCTATAAATATCTCCACTTTCGTTCCATTTTCCTCCACAACACTTCACAACACTTAAAATTTTTCTCTTTTACACCATTTTATCAATTCACACAACACTTAAAATTTTTTCACCACTTCATAACACTTAAAATTTTTCTCTCTTACACCATTTCATCACTTCACACAACACTTAAAATTTTTTTATCTTACACAATTTTATCACTTTCACACAACACGTAAAATTTTTCTAACCACTTTATAACACTTAAAATTTTTCTCTTTTACACGATTTTACTACTTCACAACACTTAAATTTTTTTTCTTTTACACGATTTTAGTTTGGATAATTAGTTTCTTTTAGATTTATTAAATTATTAAAAGTATTTTTTTTATTTTTCGAAACAAATTAGCGACGGAACTATTGAAAGATGACGGTCGCTAATATTAACGACGGTCATGATTTCTACCATCGCTAATTTTAAATTAGCGAAGGTTTATATAACCGTCGCTGATTTAACTAGCGACGGTTTATGTAACCGTCGCTGATTTAAAATTAGCGACGGGTAGCAATCACGACCGTCTCTATTTTTATTTGCGACAGTTTTAAAAACCGTCGCAAATTTGATCTACCACAACTTTCAACAACACCCTCAGTTACAACAGTTTTTAAATGGCTACGACAACGGATAAAATCCGTTGTCGTTTGCCGTTTTTGTAGTAGTGATGTCTATGTGAAACATGTATATCTAAGGGTATATTATACATATAAATTTACCATGATGTAAGACTAGCTTATCTAATTTTAAGTTTTGATCTACCAGCTTTTCAAATTTGAATTTTGATAAATTAATTTTTAATTTTTGGTTATTTAATTCAATTGATGACATGATATCAGATACATGAACAATTTCTGATATCATGTCAGTATTTTTCGATATCAGATCAACACTCTAGCAAAGTAGGCCCGAAAAAGCTTAAAATAATATAATTTAATATATTAAAACCAAAATTTGAAAAATTAATGTACAAAGTTTGTGAATTATAAAAATTATTTTCTTTATTTATTATTTGATCAGCATTCACATTAAAGGACTGTACGTAGATCGGAATCGCCAAATGTTCGTTATGGCTTTTGAGGCAAAGTCTGAATGAAGAAATGTGTCATATATAAGCACTCATTTTGCAGATTAAATTATTATTACATAAGTTCATGTCTTCTTATTCTAGTAAATAAACTGATATCAAGCCGCAAGCAAGCAACTTGGATATCATAAAGAATCCATCAAATGCATGCAATATATAGTTATGTTGGAAAGAATTTAATGCAATCTTCCGGGATCTGTTAACGAATCATAACCGCGATAGGACTCCTAACCGAATACCTGGTTGAACTCCACTTCAAGAAACCTTGTTGGACAAATGTGATGTTTGAGGTCGTAATATTCAATCGTGTAAACGTCACTTGATATTGCTGTTTCTGGTTAAACTCTGAGAAATCGAGCTTAGCGGGTTGAACAAGGACTTCGATTCCAGGGGGTGGGACAATCTCAACGACGTAAGATGAGTTCGGCTCACCGACATTTGTCACCATTCTTGAATATGTCTGAGGTGTTGAAATATTGAATGATGGAAAAGTGAGATAAAATGAAGGATAGTTGAGCTGCGCTTCCGGTATACTTGATTCCACCAGGCAATCTACCTTGCGTTGAAGAATAACCCCGACTTGTCTGTTTGTATAGTTTAAACCACATAGGTAAGGGATGTAATCTTTCGGTTGGATATCGTAAATCAGTCCTGGATCGTTTGCTCTGGAGGGATTGACATGTCCTGATCCAGTGGCAAAGATGTCTGCAGGAAGAAATGTCTCGTCCTCGATTGGATTCTTGGCGAGATTTACGACATCAGCTGTAGTCATGATTGCTGACTTTATGGCTGCTGGAGACCAATCAGGGTGCACGCTTTTGAGCAATGCCGCGACACCACTGAGGTGTGGGCATGACATTGAGGTACCAGATATTATGTTGAATGTGGACTTGGTGTTTGTGATATTTTCAACTGAGGTAGGCCATGCTGCGAGAATGTTGACTCCAGGGCCTAAAATGTCAGGTTTAAGGATGCCGAGGCTAACCCGATTTGGCCCTCTCGAAGAGAAAGCCGCGACCACTGGGGCTCGATCATCTCCAATGACAGTACCTTTGAATAAAATTGTGGCCGTGGGTGTGGAAGTTGAATTTATGTAAGTCTTGATGGTCAACCCATCTGCATAACTGACATAAGCTGCTGGAAGGCCATAGAATTCTGAAAATGTTGTATTCGCATACCGTGCATTATTCACCATAATCATGGCAGCCGCTCCAGCATTCTTCACTGCTTCACCCTTTTCAGTCGCTGTTACTATGCCTAATTCGCACACCACTATTTTTCCCTTGAGGAGGGATGTTCTGTTCAATGATTCCGGGTCACAAAATGGAGCTAAAGGATCACTTTTGTTAATCGTCCCGGCATATACAAGAGGCAACGGTGTCGTTGGGAAATCCGTTGGCTGAAAAGCGGACTCGCCATCTAATTGTTCGTTGTTTCCAAGGACTGCAGTAGCCCTTATCTTTCTGTCCGTAGTACTTGCACCTACGGTTAGAATCCAAGGGGCCGAATTATGTACTGTTCTGTCACTCGGGCCATTATTTCCAGCTGAGCAGCTAACCAAGATCCCCTTCTCCATAGCACTAAATGCCCCAATCGCTATGTCATCGTCGTAGAGACCAAAAGAGAATCCTCCAATAGAGATAGAAAGCACATCTACTCCATCCTCAATAGCAAAGTCCATCCCAGCAAGAATATCACTGTCTGAACAAGATAAGTAACAAACCTTGTAAATGGCTAAATGAGCAAGTGGCGCGATGCCAGATGCTGTCCCATTAGCACTGCCGAACAAGTTTGCTCCTTTCACAAAGTTTCCGGCAGCAGTTCCCGCGACATGCGTGCCATGGCCATCATCATCTAGTGGACTCTCGTTAAGAGGCTTCCCAAGGTACCGAGCTCCAATAATCTTATTGTTGCATGTTGTGTGATTGAACTCACACTTCCCCTTCCATTTCGCTGGTGGAGGTGGCATCCCTTCATCGCTAAAGGAAGGGTGTTCCGGTAAAATTCCAGTGTCCACTACTCCAACGATCACACCTTTGCCATAATTGGAATCTCTCCAGAACCCCATGTTCTGGTTCAACCCCAAGAAGTTAGGCGAATGAGTTGTATCCAAGGACAATTTTCTTTGGGGACGTGCTGATATGAATCCCTCCTTATTTTCCATTTCTTTCACTTCATCTGCAGATAATCTAGCAGAAAAGCCCTTGAACACGTGATGATATGTGTAAACCATTCGGTCTCCACCGGTTGAGGACGTTGCCATGGTGGTTGGCAAGAACGACCGGTACCATTTGTCCCAGTCGAAGCTGCCTGATTCAGAGGAAAGCTGTGCATCAGGTTCCTCGACACGAACTATGTAAGTCTCCAAATTGGTTTCACCTGGTAAATCTTGAGCAAATGTTGTTGATGAACTGAAATTCAGTATGCAAATAAAGATAACAAATAACAGGAATCTCATGTTTTTAATTCCTTTATTGGTAAATGAAACTTTGGTTTCCAATGCAATTGGTGTTTAGTTTTGGATTTGTCAACTATTTATATAAGTGCTTCGTCCTTAACTTTGAGTTTTCAATGTTATTATTACATAACTAAGTACTCCAACGTCATTGCCGACCAAGACTTGTTCCTGTGACTATGTCGCTGAAGGAATCGACTTGGTCAGATGCTTTTGCATGAATTTTCACAAGGTCAGACACAGGAGAGATTAGGGGTCCGAACTCATGGATGCTGCATTTATCTTTGTATTCGAGCTTGATCTTGAGTTGGTTTTGAATATTCAACTTCTGACTCGAATTAGAAATATTAGAAATCGAGCTTGAATCATTTGGTTCAACCTTAGTATTATAAGTGGAATTTATTCCAAAGTGGAGTCAGTCGAATTAGTAGGGTTCTAAAATATTAGAGTAAGTCTCTTATGAGACGGTAAAGTCGAATTAGTAGGGTTCTAAAATATTAGAGTCTAGAGTAAGTCTCTTATGAGACGGTAAAGTCGAATTAGTAGGGTTCTAAAATATTAGAGTAAGTCTCTTATGAGACGGTCTCACGAATATTTCTTTGTGAAACGGGTCAATCATGCTCATATTTACAATAAAAAAATAATTAATATTTTTGGCATATAAAGTAATATTTTTTCATGAGTAACCCAAATAGAATATTTGTTTCACAAAATTGACTCGTAATATTGTCTCACGTGAGTTTTTGTGAAAATATTACAAGTGATTGCAAAAAATACAGATTGAATAAAAATAATTTATTGGTGACCGTGTCCAATTAATTTCACTTACGAGTATAAACACGCGTATGCGATACATATTTTTTACTAATTCAAATTGCATCATTAAGAAATGAAACAAAGATATGTCACTTGAGAATAAATGGAATTTTCCATTAAAAAAAATTAGACTTTTAAAGGCATGCAATTATTGACCTTTTCTTTTTCTGCAATTCATTGTGTTACATTTATATTAATGAATTTGAAACTAAAGATTTCAAGTAATAACAAGTCAATTAACTTGTTTCGGTAAATCCACCTGAGAATGAATTTCAAATCTCCAAGTAATTTTACTTACCCTCTTTGAGTTATTGTGGTGGATTTCAATTTCACACAATATGAAGTTATTTCAAATCAGTCTTTCAAATATTCATTTCAAATCTAAATATTTCAATCTAAACGCAATCTAAATTGTGTATTCAATGTCAATAAAAATATTCATGAATTTAAGCAAATTTTTTTCCTCTTTTCAAATTAAAATAAGCAAGTAGGCGATGTCTAATTTCTTAATCAACTTTGAGGAATTCAACCCCACGTACCTTGATTATGTTATTTTTGAGGATTAGAATTAGCCAACTGATATAAACTATTTAAATTTTACGAAATAACATTCTCGATCGACTATCGATTTTTTATTACATTGGTCAATAAAGTCAACTAATCTTAATTTAATGACGAGGTTGCTAGTCTATCAATATCATACTCGCCAAATTATGTGGACATTTCCCAGCAAAGATATCATAGATCAGGCGTGAGATACAAGTCTTTTTTTCTTTTAAAAAAACACCATCAGGCTGGGTTTGAGGGTTTGGCAGACCCCAACACCCCAACCTGTATATATATCTCAAAAAGTAGGGGTGGACTAATCCAAACCTCCAATGAATTACCACAACCAGGACTTTTTATAGCCTAAATAGGTAAAGCAGTTCTATCTAGCTTTATACAGCTCAAGTTGTCCCTAGAAATATTATTCACATCATAAGCTTTGGCAAATTTATGAACATGTGCCTCAAGAGCCAAATGATCCGCTGCATAATTCCCTTCCTTATGCATGTGCATGATGAGGCATGTGTCACGCCCCATTTCCGGAGCACATAACTCCGGTGTTGTTTAACATTGTAAAACAACAAGCTTCGTGGTAATCAAATAACCAAAACAAGTCTATTTCATAAAATAGTTCATTGTCTTTACAATGCAGAAGTCAAAACGCGTAAAGTGGATAAGCAATAACAATTTAACTAAAGAAAAACTAAAATAATTGCATGATCTTGAGCTTAATATTTATCACCAACCCAAAAAAATTTTCTTATTCCTCTTCATCTAATTATTTTTTGTTCTTATATGAGGAGAAGAGTGTAAGAGGTCAGTATTTTTAAGAAATACTCAACAAATGTATGTCGATCGAACATATAAATAATATAATATACCACATATATATAGAACTTAAAACTTATGATACATGGCAGAATCATAACATAACCTTGTATATATACGTATGTATATCATTGAACTTCATCTCATTTCTATGGTTTAATGATCAATCTTCAATATGTAATTTATCTAAAAGGTGAAGTTATATATCGGTTATTATTACTCATCGTATCAGGGTAATAATTTGTCGTAACTTATCATGTTTCGGAATATTTTCCTTAACCATTTTTAATTTGAATCATATTAGTTCTCTTGAACTTATAACATGTTTGTGACGAAATGAACATTCTTATCAAATCAAATGGGCCGAACAAAGGTCGAATAGTACAAGAAAACATATTATGCACGATCGAGATAAAACATACATTTTTATTTTAAAACATGAGTCCGTTTACCAAATTATGCTCCACTTGTTGGAAAATTTGAGTTTTTTGTCTCGAAAGTTGGACAGAAACTTCTTCGAGCTCGGACTTTACTTTGCTTGGACTTGAATATAAAAAATTGCTCAAAAATGGACAAAACTTTGACAGAAATGCTTTGAAGAAAATTCTCCTGAATGCTTTGAATTTGGCAGCCTCTTTGCTTGAATTATAGTGAGGTTTTGGTGTGATTTAATTTGCTGGATCTTCAAGGTGGTACTTAAAGGGAGAGAATGGTCAGCTGAATGGACAGGATTTTAAGGCCATTGATCATCACTTTTAAGGCCATATTCAATCACCATTGAGCTGTTACAAGTTTGGGTCAAATTGGTCATCATAGGCTTGCTAAAAATGGTGTTAAATGGATGCAAAGTGGCTATTACAATCTGAATGTCGCTGCATTTTCGAAAATCGACCATTATAGGCTGTTGCAAAGTCGTTGTTGAATGTGTTCAAATTTTCGAATTCTTGGGCTTGGTACAAGACTGAACTTGGCTGCACATTTTCGAGTTCATAGATCCCACATCAAATGATCTTGCCCCAATAAGCTTCTAGTTGCACACTGTTGCCTTGAATTCACACTTACCCTTCCATTTAGCAGTTGGAGGTGGCATGCCTTCACTGCTAAACGAAGGATGACTGGGGAATATCGGTGTGTCAAGAACTCCTATGATGACTGTGATACCCTTGTCCTACATATGAAAAATCAAAGATTTAAAATGAGTTTATAATGGTTTACAATGGACTTCTATAGCAACTTGGGTTAATCATTTTCGTAAAGCGAGGACGAATACGAAGTAGTTGCTATAAGGGTCCATTGTGCAGTCACGCAGGCGCGGGCCCGGGCCCGGGGCGTGACAGAATGGTATCAGAGCCGGTCACCGGCATGGAACACCGGGAAATAAGTGCTATGCAGGGCAAAGTGCTACGTGCATGGGAGCCACCTCTTGAACCTGCGGGGCAAAGTGCTACATGACGGGAGCCACCTCTTGAACCTGTAGGAGCCACCTCTAGATTCTCGGTGCTGGTGGATCGAGGGGTCAGGCCGCGACAAGGACGTCGCGTTCTGAAGGAGGGGTAATTGTGATACCCTTGTCCCACATATGAAAAATCAAAGATTTAAAATGAGTTTATAATGGCTTACAATGGACTTCTATAGCAACTTGGGTTAATCATTTTCGTAAAGCGAAGACGAATACGAAGTAGTTGCTATAAAGGCCCATTGTTCAGTCACGCAGACGCGGGCCCGGGCTCGGGGCGTGACAATGATCCTTGCCAAAATGTGACTGTTCCCAAAATCCTGTTTCTAGGTGCAATCCAAGAAACTTGGGAGAATGTGTTGTTAGAGGATGTAGAATCCTTTAGGGGCTTGCTGAAACAAACCCATCTTTCTCCTTCATGGGCTCAAGCTCTTCAGCGGTAAGTCTTGACTAGAAACCACTGATGACATTCTTGTATGAGTAGAGCAATTTCTAGCTTTGCTCCTCGGATGAACCGATAGCCATAACAGGCAGAAACGACTCGTGATAGGTTTTCACGTCCTCGGATTGGGTAGAGACTACACGGCCCTCGGGTTTCTTCACATGCACAATCTTTGTCTTGAGCTCACTTTTTTCGACCCTGGCGGGGAATCCATTGCCGAATTATGAATCAGGGAAGTTAACAAAAATTGAAATGAGAGCATACATTAAAGTGACTCGCACTGCCATATTCAAAAGCTAGGAGCCTGGATTTGGTTCTTCAAAATTTCCCTGCCAGGATATTTATATTGTCCTATCTATATTCTGGACTTGAGAAGAAAATTGCCCGCAGAAAACATAAGAATTGAAGAAAATTGCTATCCATATTCTTTCCAGGCGGCAAGCAGATATATGACCGTGGTGGTTGTACGCTGCAAAATCAGGGAAAAGAAAAATGAACTACAAACTCTGCATATGCTTGTAAATTTAAATTTTGATTCAAGCTATAACGATACAAAAATTTATGAGGTGGTGTACACTGGGAACTGCAAAATTAATGGTAAAAATCAAAAAATTTAAGAAAATATATTCGTAATTTTTATTTTTATTTTTTGGGTGAATAATTGAAATTGCTCAGCTCAATTTAAAGCAGTAGTTGCAGGATTCCACTTGAGATAAAAGACAAATTAATTAAAGCTTTAAAATGTTCATAAATTACGCTGTGGCGGCATGTCTTGGTCTTAGTATTAAAACTTCATATATAAGTAATTATGTTCAAGTCGCAATCTTAGCATGATATCAGAGCTCATGTTTCATCGTTATGTATTGGACTGTCCGTAGTCAGGACACGTATAAATTTCATGCTCCAGATATTCATTATTAGGCGTGAGTGGGTATGTTACTTATTACATATCGGTTAGATAAAATCTCAGGAAGTTGTATATATGAACTTGATGTGTTACTTGTTCCGCGCATCAGTTGTTTAAAATTCCTGGAAGTTGCATATATAGATTTGGTCAATCGTCTTCTTTGAGCTAACTTTGGAAATGAATTATGTTCAAGTAACAATCTTAACAATAACACTCATTAATTTATCGAAAACCCGTGTAACTTACCATAACAACTACTCTGAGCCGAGCTAGATTGGTTTTTTTAATTTTTTTTATAGTTATATGTGTTAATCGAGATTAATTTAAAATCAGTGTTAAAAATAATATTAATTTCAAATGTACATAATATGGAAATTCTAAACTTATTACCATGAAAAAAATAAGAGACATAATAGACCAATAAAAACGTATCTCTAACATACAATTTTTGTGGTTCATAATACCAATTTTACAGAAATCGGAATTCTAACCGAGTATTTGGGAGAAACCCACGTAATGGATCCTTGAACGTAAGACTCAATTTCCTTGAACTCATGTCTACTAAAGTAAATCTTATACGTCTTCCTTTCTTTCACCTTCGTAAAGGTAAGTACCTCAGGTTCCACGGTCAAGTTCACTTCTGGGACTCTTTCGATTTTGACATGATACGCTGAATTTGCATCGCCAACGTTTGTCACAGTCCTGGAATATACAGGTCTTTCGTGATATCCTAGCTCCAAAGAAACTGACGGATAGTTCAGCTCTGCTTCAGGCAAGCCTTTGTACTTAGAACCATTGCAATCGATTTTATGTTGCACGATGATTGCGGCTTGTTTTTCATTGTAGATATAACACAAGTAAGAGATATAATCATGGGTCGAAATGTCGTAAACGAGCCCTGGATCCAGTGCTCTCGTTGGGTTCACATGTCCAGCTCCGATGGCAAATACGTCGGCAGATTTGTTTCTTTCATCGAGAATACGCCTTTTGTCGAGGTTTGTTTGGGTGGCGGATGTCATGATGGCTGATTTAATCATTGCAGGAGACCAATCAGGATGTGAACTTTTGATCAGGGCTGCGATGCCACTAAGGTGAGGGCAGGACATTGAAGTTCCGGAAATCATGTTAAAACTTGCCCGTTCGTTCTTGTTCTGGTCCACCGATTCAGACCATGCTGCAAGAATGTTCAAACCTGGGCCGATGATATCGGGTTTCAGGATCCCTGGACTTGCAAGATTGGGGCCCCTGGAGGAAAAAAATGCAACACTTGGAGCCGTTTTGTCTCCAATCATTGTCCCTTTGAATAAAATGGTAGCCGTTGGAGATAAAGTTGAGTTTATGTATGATTTAATCCTTTCTCCCGAAGCGTAAGTAATTTCTATAGCTGGAAGCACATGAGGATCAGCAAAAGTGGTGTATCCATCGGGTTTTTCATTCACCAGGATCATCCCTGCCCCACCAGAATCTCGAACTACATGCCCTTTCTCTACTCCATCTATTGGTCCACCTATCTCACACAATACTATCTTTCCCTTCACATCAATGTCGTCCAATGATCCAGGCAGACATAATGATGCACTTCTAAATTTTTTGTCCCCCCTGATGCCTGGAAAAATTAATGGCCAGAACCTAGAATGAAAATTCTTCGGCTGGTATAGCGTCTGACCTTCAAATTCCTCATTGTTTCCGAGCAATGCTGTAGCAACTATTTTTCTGTCGATTGTACTTGCACCAACTGTAAGAATCCAGGGAGCAGCATTAGACACTGAAAATTTATTGGGTCCGCTGTTACCACCTGAGCAGCTTACAAAGATTCCCTTCTTCATGGCGGAAAATGCACCCAATGCTATAACATCTCGATAAAATAGAACAAGATCTGTACCAAGGGAAACAGAAAGAATGTCGACACCATCCTCTATTGCCGCATCCATTGCGGCTAATATGTCGAAGTTGTAACAGTCATAGCCACATGCTTTGTAAATGGCAAGGTGAGCCAGAGGAGCCATGCCAGATGCTGTGCCATTGGCTTGGCCAAATATGTTGGCATCAGGGACAAAGTTTCCGGCAGCTGTGCTGGCTGTGTGAGTTCCATGCCCATCATAGTCGACAGGTGGCCCAGGATCATCGCTTGCAAAATTCCTGGCACCAATTACCTTGTTGTTGCATGAAATTTTATTCAGTTCACATTTCCCCTTCCATTTCGCAGGCGGTGGGGGAACGTTTTCACCGCTGAACGATGGGTGTCCAGGTGTTATTCCGGAGTCCACTACTCCTATAATCACACCCTTTCCATAGTTCGAGGCAGGCCAAGTACCAAGATTCTGATACAATCCCAAAAAGTTCGGACTGTGAGTTGTATGTAAAGAGTATTTTTCTTGAGGCCTGGCATGCAAAAAACCTTCTTTCTTCTCCATTTCCTTAACTTCATTTGGGTATAACTTAGCTGCAAATCCAGTGATCACGTTTCGATACATATACACCATACTAGACGGCGTCCTATTCAGATCCTGTATTCCATCCAAAAATGAACCATACCAGCTTTCCAGAGCCTGTGATTGCCCTGGAAAGTGACCTTCCGGCAAGTTGACATAGATGATGTAAGTTTGTAAGATTCCCTGATGCGCCATTTCTAGATGGAAATGGAATGCAAAAATGAAGAAGAGAAGAAACATGGAAGCCATTCTTAATCGCCAACTTTCTTCATCTACGAATTCCAGGCTTGTGTAAAAATAAATACCACTTTTGTGTTGACATTTTCTGTATTATTGGAACTCATTTGCGTACAGAAACAGGTACTCTTCTATTGTCAAATTTCGTTGGCTGAAATATATATAGAGTTTTGATATGCAGCACACCTCGTTGGCTTACCGTGCATACTTATGTGAGCACCAATGAGGTATCACTCACCTATTGGATGCGCAATTTTTCTATATTTCATCACATCCAATAGATGAGTGACACATCATCGGTGCTCACATAAGTGTGCACGATAGGTGTGTAGCATATCAAAACTATATATATATATATATAGACACACACATTAGACCTTGGTACTTCGAATGAACAAATTCCACCTTAGACTAGGCCTTCATTATTTGAGATCTCAATTAATTCCCCAATTAAAATGTCATCAAAGGTCGTTCAATTTTGAATATAAATTATATGATAATATAAATAGTTCTCCATTGCTTTCCAGTTGCCTCGAGAAGAGGGAAGGCCAACCTATAAACATTGGGTTGTTAATTATTTGATTAAAGTGTTGGAGAATGTAATCAAATAAGGGTTTGTTTTATTCACGGATTTGAGTAGGTCTCATATGAGACCGTCTCACGGATATTAATTTGTGAGACGGGTCAACCCTACTCATATTCACAATAAAAAGTAATACTCTTAGCATAAAAAGTAATATTTTTTCATGGATGACCCAAATAAGATATTTGTCTCACAAATACGACCCGTGAGACCGTCTCACACAAGTTTTTGCCCACGGATTTTGAAATCTTAAAAACCAGTGAAATGTTAGACTAAATTGTTGTCACAGCATAATCCCACCATCAAACACAACCAAAAAAAGAAATTAATAAACAGGAAAAATTGCAGATATTCAGAGTTTTATAAAAGTAATAATTTTATTTGAGATCTAAAAAATTTAATTCGAACATTTCGTTGGATTTGCAATGGATAGTACTCAACTCTAGTTGGAAATGGAACGTGAAAATGAAGAAGAGAAGAAACATATATAGATCGAAGCCATTCTTAATCGCTGAGTTTCTTTCTTTTTCTACGAATTCATAGAAGTTCATCTTGTCCATTTGGAAAATATATATATTTTAAATTTACTGAAATTCAAAATTTTAAACTAGTTTATTATCTTTTTTATTTGAGTCTTTATATCTTATTATTCATTTATTTTACAATAAAAATATCTAGTAATATAATTTCCTTTTTTCTAGTAATATAAAATTTGATCTTCACCAACTTTTATTTTTGTAGTCCTATCGAATCAGACATCTCCTTTTTTTTTTTTTTTTNCTATGATAAATTGTTATAAAAACTCATAATAAAGACATTTAAAATATAAAATGTGTCACAAATGGTTCTTTCAATATTTTTTATATAATTTACTCATAACTACAATATTTAATTCACTTTGAGAATTTACAAATTCATGTATCATCTGTACGAATTATATATTTAAATAATTACATTATCGTTATCCAAATAATAATAAAAAACTATAACAAAATTTTATGAATCAACTCGATTTATTAATTATCATGATCATGATTTATATGCATAATAGTAATTATTTTACACAAGCATCACATGTGCATAATAGTAATTATTTTACACAAGCATCACGTGTGCGTCGTTCGCTAATCTATACTAATACTAATACAAATACATAAAAGTTGAAGACCTCAGTTGTCCGACTTTGTGACACCAATTACTTTTTATGAAAATACTATATTCATTTAAATAAATAATATTTTTCAAATATTTTACTCATAACTACAATATCTAATCGAGTTTAAAAATTAAAATATTCACATTTTATATGTACAAATCTATACTAATATATAAATGTTGAGACTCTTAGTAGTCTGAATTTGTAACACAAATTAATTTTTTACAAAAATATTATATCAGTTTAGATAAGTAATGTCATTCATATAATTTACTCATAAGTACAATATCTAATTCATATTTAATATAATTATATTATCGTTAGCTAAATAATAATTAAAAACTATAACAAAATTTTATAAATCAACTCGATAAATTGAATCTATTAATAATTATGATTCGTAATAGTTATTATTTTATATATGCATGTGTATGCGTTGTTCGCTAGTGTGTGCGTATATATATACATACAATTTTGATATATTACGTACACAAATATGTACAATAGATATGTAACATGTAAAAATTGTGTAGAAAATTTCACCTAAAAATTTCTGAAAAAACGTGAAATTTTTAGAAATGAGGAAACAAAAGACTCGCAGCTCATAAAAAGGCTGGAAAATGGCTTTTTTGCGGTCAATTTTGACAGCAAAAACAACAGCCATAGCAGCGGCCGCCGCAGTCCCAGCGGCCGCCGCAGTCTATTCCTTCTCTTCCTCTTCATTTTCAAGCTCTTCTTCTCTCAAAAGGGTATCCAAAAACTTATCTTTTGGATCGCTCAGTTTTTCTTTGAATCCGAATTACAGGCTCGAAGAATCGTGTCCTTTCAAGAGTTTTGGGCATCCGCCTTCCGCTACTGTTGAAATGGATCAGAACCCAAGGTCCAAGGTAGTAATATCTTTGATTTAGGTGGTAAAGTTGTTGGGTTTGGTTTTGTAAGCGCATTTTTTAGCACAAAAGTTTAAAGCTTTATGTTGGGTTTTTTCTTGATTTTGCCTGCAGAATGGTGCCGCAATACCGGAGCTGATGGTGAGTTATAATCTTTTGGTCTTAGTTCTGATTAAATTGTTGCTCCCAGCTCTGTGGTTTGATAAATCGTATGTAATTGTTATTTTGACTACAATAACATACCTCGTGTTACAGATAAGATTTTGAGGGTAAAATATCCATCTTTTTACATCGTATTCGATATTTTTTTAAGGTAGACAATATTTCTGATGGTCACCCCATTGAACCTTAGAAAAGTATGGATGATTTCATACAGGGAACCTGGGGAGGGGTGTGATTTTTCTGAACTTTAACATTTTAGGCTTTTCTCAATTGTAGATAAAATTTAATGTTTTTTTTCATTTGATTGCTCCGCTGAATCAAGGACAATGTAAAGATATCAATTTTATTCTTCTGCCACCAAGTATCGAAGTTATGAGATGATTGTTGAACTGCTTGTCAATGAATGCATTCTCTCATTGATAAATATGAGATCCCCTTTAATCTATTGTTTGAGACCTTGACCATATCTTCGAGTAGATATATTTGATCGTGGGCTAGTGATATTTAGTTGTTCAAGTGTATGGATTTCCAATCTGAAATGAAATTGCTCAGGGATTGAAGTTAGTTATCCAAGAATATTTAATTCCTCTGGAAGAGGTGTTCTAGATGTGGATTTGATATCCACATCTCTCTGATTTATGTCTGTGTATGTGCTAAAATTGGGTATTGTTGGTGTTTATCTCTATTATTGACAGTTAAATATTTATGCAAATAATATAACTATATAACTGTGCCTGTTGGTGGTAATTTAATTATTTACTACAGATTTGTAACTGTTTAATTGCTAATGTCTGCACAGACTGAATTTATGGTGGATATGTCATGTGAGGGATGTGTTAAATCGGTCAAGACTAAACTTCAGACTGTTGATGGTGAGGGTTAACGCTAATTTTTACGTTATAGTTTAACTTTTGTATCTTCTTCCAATGTTGAGGGCAATTAAACAATAGCTGCTGGTCATTTAACTTTTGTAGCTTCTTCCAACGTTGAGGGCAATTAAACAATAGCTGCTGGTCATTCCTAAACTTGTATTTGTAGGTGTTAAAAATATTGATGTGGACTTAACTAATCAAGTTGTGCGAGTTCTTGCAACTTCACCTGTGAAGATCTTGACTGAAGCATTGGAGCAAACTGGGCGGAAAGCACGATTAATTGGACAAGGAACTCCTGAAGGTGACTGTGAACCGTCTCTTTCAAATTTGAATCTCTCCCATTGTTGTTTTGGAATTAATATCTATCATGAACAATTGTGTCTCGGGAATTTTTTGTCTTCATGATTCTCATATGTATGCAGCATCGAAGATTTATTGTACAAAGAGGTGACTTTCTTTTTTCTCTCTTTTTTTTTGTGGTGGAGATTTTCTTGTTTCAGCTGCTGTTGCTGAGTTCAAAGGTCCAGTTATTTTTGGAGTAGTTCGTTTAGCTCAGGTGAATATGGAATTGGCTAAAATTGAAGCTACCTTCAGCGGTTTGGCACCTGGAAAACACGGTTGGTCTATTAATGAATTTGGTGATTTGACCATGGGAGCAGCAAGCACTGGGAAAGTGTTCGATCCGACAAACTATGATAAAGAGGTTTGTGATTTTGTTTCATACCACTGAGATATTACTTGATAAATGCATGAGGCCCGAGTTTTCTTTATTTTTTAGCAATTTTGCATTTTAAATACTTCCCAAATGTGCCAGATATTCTTGTTCACCAGGTTTTTTCCCCCCTTTTTTGGACTTGTCTCGTTCACCAGGTTTAAAGTAAACTAAGAGGTGCTTTCTAGGCTGTGGTAGCTCTGCAATTGAATAAATATTTCTTTTGGATCAATGAGAACACCTGAGAAATAAATTTTCTTTGCGTATTTGTAAGGGATATAATAAAATTTATAGGCTCTCCATTGATGATGTATCATGTATATTATTGTTTCTTTTTTATTTCATGGACATTCTTGAAATTTTGGTGTCTGTTTTCTTGTTTTTTCAGCCACTTGGTGACCTGGGAACACTAAATGTTGATGTTAAGGGCGATGCCTTTTTTTCGGGTGTTAAAGAAAAGTTGAGAGTAGCTGATCTTATTGGACGTTCCATAGCGGTGTATGAATCTGAAGATAGGTCGGATAATGGTCTAGCAGCCGCGGTGGTGGCTCGAAGTGCTGGAGTCGGTGAGAACTACAAAAAGTTGTGCACTTGTGATGGTACAACTATTTGGGAAGCAACTAATGCTGATTTTGTACCAAGCAAGGTCTAATCTTTCGATCTAGCCGCTTCATGTTTGCTACATTTTGTGCTTTTAGAGTTCCATACTTTACTCTTTCACGACTTATGTAACTTTTATTTGAAAATCATCAGTGTATATCTGTATACAGAGATGATGAAAGAAGTTTGGTTGTACCAAATTTGAGAATTTTTAATATTATTTTATGCAAATCTGGTAGTAACTCATAATATAATATAATATGTATTTATGAATGTATATAATTTGAAGATCTTGTTAAATCGTAGTCAATAATATCCTTCACAGATTATTTTGGCGTATGTTATCTCTGGTTTTTTTGAAATTCTACCGCTTTCTCAAAGTTTACTTAACGATCAAAGTTGGCCATATATTCCAAGTCATATTACATGCGTTTTTCCTGGGGAAAAAACCTCATTTCTAAATAATATATTCTTATATGATCACTCTCTCCAAAATTTTCACTTACCTGAAACCATTGATAAGTTCATGTTTTCATACTTAAAACCATCTCAAGTCCCAAGGGGTAAATAATTAAATCAACGCAACTCCTGCAGATGTTTAATATAATAAAGATAAAGATTCACAAAAGGGGCTCTCTTTATAACCAGTCGTAGCAAAGAAACAATGAAAAAGAAAAGTCGCAACTATTCAGTTTAGACATGTTCAATTTCTGAGAGGGGGCAAGAACCCATCCCTTTTGGCCATTTCGTACAGCGCAATCGCCATGAGTACTTTGGCATCGGATGTCATCCGCCATAGAGTTTTGTAGGGAACTACATGTACCTTTATCAGTTCCCCGTGATCTCTAAGACCCGTTTGCTTCCCTTGCAGCTGTTTAATTATGTCTTTATCGACTCTTCCTCTATACAGAAATAGACCAAGATCCTCATCGCACCCACCCTACTACCAAAAGAGTTGGTTTAGCAGCCATACAGAGAGAAACATGAAATAATAACTTGAATCAAATGTGATACATAGCTAGCTCAAATATTATCACTTAGAAAACGTATGTATAAATCTTCATATTACATTTGGCGGCAGTAAATTTTTCTGCAACGAATACTCCTCGCATTAATCGCAAGACTATCCATAGAGAAAGTAAGGCTCAACATCTGGAAAACCTATCAAGAAATTCAAGGATGCACGATTCTTTGTTTCTTGCTCTTTCGAACATCTCTAAAACTTCTATAGTTCTATAAACAATGACACCAAGTAATAGTCCAATACTGAATATGAAGATAATTAACAGGGCAGCCATGAAATCATGCAGTAGTTTCGAGACAGATTCTATTGAGAAATCTTTCTAATACACCTTTTTCCCGTCTGTCTAATACACCTTTATTTCTTCAAAAATGATGATTTGCATAAAATTTAACCAATAGCTAGTTTAACAATATGTTAATAATCAATATCTTGTATACTAAAATGAATTTTACGCCCTTAAAAACGTATAGATGGCAAATATAACAAGGGCAATACCGGTGAAGGAAAAACTCGGCATCCAGTTGATGGATCCAGAAAAGCTGTGAGATCAATTACATCATTGAGATTTAAGTGTAACCCAGTCTCTTCCTCAACCTGTTAAGACATCTGAACAAAGATGTGAAATTTGAAACCATATCATCCTGAAGCGTATAGGAATTTTTGCATGTTAGCCATCATGATTTTGAATGAACCATGAGCAAAAATGAGAACATAATGTTGTTGATCATTAAACCTTAAAATTGAGATGGTTGAAATACAATGATTTAAAGTCCATCAAATTGAAATTCATCAAGCAATTCATAAGAGAGCTGTAGATGTGCATGCGTATGTGTGTGAGAGAGAGAGAGAGAGACCTCGCGAATGGCTGTTCCAGTTATATCACCCTTGTCATCATCCAACATTCCAGCAGGTAATTCTAAAATAAGCCTTCCAACAGGGACTCTAACCTTCCAATATATTCAATTGAATCGGAGTTGAGAGAGTTAAAACTTAACGATAATTAAAATAAAGTTTTATCACCAGTTACGACTTAACAATAACTAAAATAATTTTTCATTACCAAAAAAAGAAACTAAAATAAGGCTGAACTACCTGTTCTGTCAGCACAGCGTAGGTCTCTTCATCTGAGTCCAAAAGGATTAGCACTGCTACAGCAGGTCCTCGAACAAAAACAATTCCAGGAACCTGTCCAAATTTGTGAATGAATGAATCTGCAGGGTTCTATTTGACAAATAAATAGAGAAGCACCTCTGATAATAAGAAAAGAACCATAAACGAAAAAATCTATTGACACAGCATCATATATTTGTTAACACAGGGATATATAAAAGAAAAGATATTTCTTTAAAACCTAAGACCCACAAAATCAATAACTAATACAACAGCCGATTGAAGGATCTCATGGCTAACAATCTCAGCTGGTTTGTCATCGACCATCTAAATCCATCCTGCACTGTAACTAAAAATAGTACTATAGGAACATAAATGAAAAATGTGGGGAATGACAATTTTAGATATGAGTAATCATTCAGTTGGATGAGTTGGGAGCAATCCAAATGCGTGAATGTGAAATACCTTTTTACCCGTTTCCTTATCAATTACATCAGCTTTGAACTTCAAAAAACCCAAACGACTGCCGAACATATCTACACTCTGTTGCAGCAACATGAAAAGAAGTGAGACATCTTGAGAATAATGAGCTGCAAAGGTCCATAACACCTACAACGTTTCCCAGCATTTAATATGAACTTCTGGTACACGAAGTCACCAAGATTATAAAAGTGCTTGATTACCAAGAATGCAATCACAACTTGGGACTGCCACCAACAGAGATTATCACTTCCACCTCACATTTTACCATAGTTAAACCAAAATTAGAGTAGCCTTTCAAAGAATAGAAGGCACACGGCATCAATACCTACCTTGTCTCTATAGCATTGATTACATTCAAGGAATTAATCTAGAATCATTTTTGGATGGAGCCATTAACATTTATATCCTTACATGTTTAGTACAAAGTAATATAGTTCAAACAATCAGTCAACTCCTTTAAAACACATTCAATACAAAGGAGTAGGTGCAAGTAATATTGCTTAAAAAATATTCCTTGGCTCTGCCATCTAGAAAGCCTATCTGAGTAACTACCTGAATGAGCACTTTCTTTAATGACATGGCTCCATTAGCCAAAAGTCCTGTTTCCATTTGTATGTTTTTCAACCATTGTTTAAATAAGGAGGATTCAATGGCATTCCTGCAACAGTGGATAACTCGATCAAACCAGGCGAGCAGCCATTATGCCATCTATTGAGGAAAAAGCAAGTTATATTTGTCTGAAGTGATCAACAAACCAGAGCGGACCATCTCTACTAAACAAGCATCACGAAAGAGCCCACTCAATTAACACTTGAAATTAATAAAGCATGATAATGGAATTTTCATTCAATTTCGTGTTAGGTGAGATATTAGAATGAAAGAATATTATTGGCACTAAACCAATTGAATAACGGAATTCAGTGACAACAGGTTGTGAGGCACCACAGAACTGCACTTCTGTCAGCACCATTGTATGTTCTATCCATCCATCAATGAGAAAAATAATCACACATCTACTCAAATTTATGGTATAGTATAGGTCCAAAATATGAAATATCAGCACTCTGTTATATTTAAAGTGAAGTTACCTCTTATTTTAAAGGAGGGTGGATTAACCAAATTGAGCTTCAAGATGCAAGTAACACAGGACAAACTTCTATATTCAAAAATCAACAATAAAATCTTAACTAAAGTTGTACCAAAGTAGATTTTGAATAATTAGCAAGTTACACATTTGAGATACAGAGAGACTCTATTTTTACTAACCAACTTAAACTAGATGCTCTAGCACAAAACAAGAATTTCTTTTAATCCTCAACCAAGATTTACTTCATTTCTATTCGAACACCTTCCATATTTTCATAACCGGACCTGAGGGAATGCTCAAAAGATGACACAGCCCAATTTTGAGAGGGGCCAAAAAAATATTTATTGTTAGGCAATGAACCGAATAGACTGGCGACTTACCACCAAAACTTACAAAGAATGAGTGAAGAAATTCTCCCAACTTTAGCTTGATCCTCTAAATTAAATAGGAAATTTTTCAGAACAATCTAAAAAATCCTCTGAAATTAGGAAAAAAATTCTGAAAAATCTAAGATTTTGCCTTGAGTTTTCTCTTATTTCTAATTTTCTTGGAAATTTCATTAAAAGTTGGGTGATTTTGTGAATATTTCTTGAATTACCATTTTTCTTTGTCATTTGATGATAAATTTCTTATTATTGAACTGTTTTCCATCCCTAACATGTCATAACGACAAAATAAGTAGTATTTGATTAATTATTTAGATTTTTTATCTTCTTATTCGATTATGAAAAGAATAAAATTTATTCTTTAATTAAATTTTCCTTTTGATGATATTGTTTTTATTAAATTATAGAGTTTTGCCTTTCTAGACCGTAGATATATATGATAAGAACTTTAGATATAGCATTATTGTTTAAAAGAATTTATTTTCTAACAAAAGTCTTGTCTCTGAGACAAAAGAAGCTCATAAGAGAGAAGTCGAGATTGAGAGACGCCCCAGAAGAGCAAGGACGAGAATTAAAGCTTTACATCGAAGAAATCAAGTGCTCAAGTCGAGGCGTATTGTTGTGTTGCCGTGGAGTGTTGAAGACACGCAAATTCAACACCTAATCACAGTACTGATTAGAGTGTTGTTCATCAAACAGTTTTTCGGCTTCACAAACGCTGCATACGTAGTTTTAGTTATTTGGTTTGATATGTGTTTTGGATACACTTTTGAACCTTCATTTTGTTAAGGGATTTAGATTTTCTTTTATTCACTAGTATTGTTTTTGTGTAAACTGAAAGTATTTTCTAGTTAATCTTTTGCCAAGAGACACCGCACAAGTGTGTTCATTTGCTCATAATTCTGTGTCTTATTTTATTTATATAAAGTTTTGTGCATTAAAATATTCCGTTGTATGTCATTATATGTTACAACATGGCACAAAACACTTAATTCTGAAACACACAATCACTTTATTACACAGTACTTTTATGTCACACAACCACCCTTTCAGATCACATTACAAATATTTCAAATATTATATTAATTATATATTACATTACAAATATTTCAAATATTATATTATTATTTATGCTTCACGAATTTAGTTTGGAGAAACTCTTGAAAAATAAAACCTATTGTTGGTCCCAATTCTGTAAGTTAAGCTCAAACCCAAAAATATAGGTTCTGCCCTGCATATCTCAAGTGTCGGTTGCAACCGGCTTCAAAAGGCTAATCATTAGAGGTTGGAGATCAACAGCATCAACATTTATATCTTATCTTAGTAGCAAAAACACTAAATTTAGTAGACCTGAAATCAGAGTCACAGACGCCAGCGGCAGCCACGATGGTAACGGGTTGGTCGATCTGGGTCGGGAGGTTGATGGTCAAATGGGATGAGGCAGACTCCGTTTCCGCCATTTTTGAACAGAAAGGTCGAGTTCTGCGAAGATTGCGAGTGGGAAGGGAGGAGGAAGTGGGGAAATTCGCGATGAAATTGAGGAATTTGATGCTCCTGGAAACGGCAAAAGGCTTCGAGGGAAGAAGAAGGGACATTCTAGTATCAAAATAATAATATCGTGGATTTTGAAGGGTAATCTTGAATTCTTCTTTTCAAGGAAAAACAAAGAATCAGATCAAATCAATCCATTTTTATGTGGACAAATTATGTTGAGTTTTTAAAAATTTAGAAACCAAAGTATTAGGTAAAACTGTTTGGAGATCAAAATTATTTTAGTGGAAAATATAAATGTGTTTTTCCACATTAACGAACCATTAGAAAACTTTTTAAAAATTTAGAAACCAAAGTATTAGGTAACAATGTATCGATTATTTAATAGTGTTTATCACGAAATTTGCGGGCGTGCCAGGCACATGTTCGTCCGGAATTTGTGAAAATTATCTGACTTCGTTTACCAAACGTTGTCGTTCGTTCTAATTACTTCGAAATGACTCCAAAAACTAAGATCACGGAATGAGAAATATAATTGAATTAACTTGAGAATCTATAAACAACATCAACGTTTGTTATGCCGTTATAAATTCAAATTAAGTTTTTACAATAAACTTGAATGAACATGCTGAAATCTACGGAAAACGATTGCTGGAAATAAAAATAACGACCAAGGAAATAAGAGGGATTTTTGTAGAGAAGTTGCTGTAGCTTTTTTGTGTGAATTTGTTGAGAGCCTTTTTCTGATCTTCTTCACTCACTTTTGTTCCATCCTGTACGGCAGTTTTCCCTTCCCCCATCACTCCACGTTCTTCCACTTTCTTCCACGTCGGGCAATGGCAACAAACTGATACCACGTTTCTTCATTGGGCCACTATAATTTCACTTGGGCTTTTTATCTGTTTGGGCTGTAGCTCCTGGGCTTCAAAGACCTTGGCTAAACAACTGCAAGTTGGGTTAATGACCCATTTATTTGGGCTAAACAATTGCCCCCGTAGCCAGTTTGGCCCATGGGCCAATTTGGCTATATCTTCGCATGTCCCTTTTCAAAACAAACGGAATTCCCTCGCACATTTCCCATTTCATCTCTTCCCCCAACAAGTCACTGATATACGTGGGTTTAGGGCATTCCACAGTTCCCAGATTCACCTCTTTTAAAGGGTCCTGAGTCTCCGGCTGCCGATCTTCCATCTGAGCCGGAGCTAAGACTATGTCTTCCAACTGTAACTCTGTTTCCTCACTATTATCAAATTCATCTTCAAATATTATTTCAGTTCCGTCAATGTCCCATAATCCCTGAGATTATACTTTAGTCATCAGCTGCTGCAATGTGGCTTTCCACTCGGAAGTTGCAGCCACTTCCATCTCTTCCTTAGTAAATTTAATCATCGACCTCCTCGATAATAGGTCGAACCATGGGTCTAGGAGAGACCATGGCAGTGGGTTTGATAATTTTTTCAACTGCTTCCCTTACTTTCTTGGTGTCCATGTAGACTGCTCCTTGCTGTCCATTCACCTTGTAATCTTGAATTCTGATAGGTCCGAAGGCTCCATCATAATATCTAACCTCTACCGTGTTGGAGTTAGACTGATACGGCTGTGAATCAACCTGTACCACTTCCACCTCATCTCCTTTCCACATCAACAGCAACTGGTGCATGGATGATGGTACACAATGATTGGTGTGAATCCAATCCCTTCCTAACAAAGCGTGGAAACTAGCACTGGAATTTACTACGAAAAAGGCTGACAACGAAGATCGGGACCCTACAGTGACGTTTGCTGGCAACACTCCCAAAGTTTTTGTAGATTCCCCAGTAAAAGCCGCCACAGAGACTTCGGTAGGAATCAAATCTTCAACATTCTTGCCCAATTTTTGAAGGATTTTGTAGGGTAGAATATTCACAGCCGACCCATTATCTATTAGTACCCTAGACAATGGCTTTCCATTCACGTGTGCTACAATGTATAGTGGCTTGATATGCTTAGTCATTTCGTTGGTGGGTCGCTTCATCAATACTCTTTTCTCTTCATCGACAAGAACACCAACGCTTTCATTCACCATATCAGATTGAATGGATTCTGCACCATTTTGATTTCCAGTAAATACATCGGTCTCATATGTCCTTTTGCGTTTAAACTCCTCTGGCAACATTAACGAGCCAGTGGCACACTCAAATGAAACGAGGATCTGTCCCACCTTGATAGTAGCCTTCTTGACCTGTTCACTGTCTTCTTCTGATAACAGATCGTCATCTTCTTCCTCATTGTCTTCAGTGGCCCTCCTTCCAAATTTTTTCTTCTCTTTACCTGGTTCCTCCATCTTCAACCTGCGCTCAGCAGCTTTTTCCCTCAACAAACGTCGCTTTTGGGTCCGAGAAAGAGGTTTTGGAAACTTTGGATGTTCTACTTGCCTCCAAGCGCCGTCGGGAACTGCTCTAGGAGGAACAACAAAGCGGGACTTCCTCTCATATTTTTTATCAGTATCCCTTAAAGGATGGCATCTGTCTTGTCTCCTGAAATAACTGTCGGTCAGCTCTCCTCTCGCCATTCATCGACCAAGGATGTGGGCCTCTTCTGAGGTACTGGTCTTCCGACCAAGGATGTGGGCCCCTTCTGAGGTACTGGTTCTCCGGCCTTTTGGCCATGGATTCCCTGTCATACCTCATATTCCTCCCAGCATAATGCAGACCGCCTCCACTGTAATAGTGGTCTTTTTCGTGAACAACTTCTGTCTTCTTCTCCTTGACCTCGAATATCATTTTTCGAGGCAACCAACACTTCTTTATGGTGAATCTTGGTTTGATGGACCTGTCCCCGTATCCGTTCCTTCTCCTCTCATCGATCAAGAAACGCAAGTCAGTACTGCCCATGTTCACATTGGCTACCGGGGGAAAGGATCTTCATCCACTATCATCGCTTCCTTTTTCTCGGGAAATTTCAGGACTCCCTTGTTGATTCTTTCCTGCAAGACATTCTTGAACGCCCAACAAGCATTAGTATTATGGTTGAAGGAATTGTGATACTTACAGTAATCTCTTCCTTTCAACTCCTCCCTCGTGGGTAGCTTGTGATCCGGGGGGAATGTTATGAACTTTTCCTTCACTAAGTGATCGAAGATTTCCTCCGTCTTTGATGCATTGAAAGTATAAGGAGTTTGCACTGGAGGAATGTTTTTCTTGGAAAGTTCTTCACTCTTGCGCTTCAATAAAGGGACAGTGCGTGATCCGGAATTTGCTACTTCTGCCAGTGCAACTTCCTCCATTTCTTGGAAATAAGAACCCACTGTAGACTTTCTTTTATGACTCTCTTCTCTTAATAATTCTTCATAC
Organism: Primulina huaijiensis; assembly: GCF_012295235.1. Lineage (NCBI taxonomy): Eukaryota > Viridiplantae > Streptophyta > Magnoliopsida > Lamiales > Gesneriaceae > Primulina > Primulina huaijiensis. The sequence goes on along the minus strand of NC_133312.1, from coordinate 3,978,991 downwards.
TCTGACACTTTGGCAGCAAGTTCATAAAAATCACGGAATTCCATCACTTGGAATTTCTTTCTAAGTTCAAAATCAAGTCCTCGCTGTGCCATCTTCACGTATTCTGATTCAGGGAGGAAAACTCGGCATCTGCTTCTCACCTTCTTGAACTTACAAATAAAATCATTGGCAGATTCCCCCGGTTTTTGGATCACCCTTGACAATTCCGCTATACTAATCTCAGGTACTGTCCGGAAGAATTGTGTATGGAATTGACGTTCCATTTCATGCCAAGTCATAATAGAGTTCCGAGGCAGTGTTGCATACCATGTGAAAGCAGTGCTGGTCAAGGAATTTGGGAACAAACGTAACTTGTAGTTAGAAAAGTTTTCCAAATTTGCTAACTCCTCGCACTGAATTGTAAATCTGGCCACATGTTCCACGCTAGACTGACCATCTTCCCCAGAGTATAACGTGAAGTCTGGAATGCGGTATCCTCTTGGGTAAGGGTTATCATGATCCACAATATCAGGATACGGTTTATGGAATTCTGGTCAGTTGATTGGCCTCACTCCTGGGCCATACAACTCTTGAATCACATCACGTACCATCTCAAAATCCAACACTGGAGTTTGTCTTAACTGGTGAGGAGGATAGATTACCCCCCGAGTGTTATTCCCCGAACCTGGCACTGAATATCCACGCATTCCTCCATCAACATACATCCCTGGATGTAAGTTAGGAGACGTCACAGAGAACACGTTACCAGCCATTTGTTTACTGTTGCTGCAGTTTTGGAATTTCAACCCCAACTCCTGATCCCTTTTGTGCGGAGGGGTGTATCTCCCTTCCTTGGCAGATTCAGGAATTCGTGCTTCCCCCAAGCGGCGATTTTCACCTGCTTGCGAAACCCCTGATCCTTGGCCTTGATCTTTCAGTAGCTTAACGTCATTCTCTTGAAGTTTATCATTCTCTGGGGTAACCGCTTCGCCTTTTGCAGATTTCTTCCAGTCCTTCATCTCTGCCACAAATTCCATCATGACAGTGGCGAAGGCTTGAGTCATTTCTCTGAGATCACTGCGGATATTTTTCTCCATGGCCAACATGAAGTTCGGTGAAGGCCCACCATCACCAGAAACAGCATTTCCTTCCTTTATAGTCTCTTCCTCGAACTGGTGTACGAGCCTTTCAACCGTTCTTCCCTCTGCATATGTTTCTTCCTCCTGTGAGCGATGACCTTTCCCCTGTGATGGGGGAATTCCTTCGTTCTTTTCTGTGCGCTTTGGAGGCATTGGGTCCCATCGGGCGTGCCAACTTGTTTATCACGAAATTTGCGGGCGTGCCAGGCACATGTTCGTGCCAAATTTGTGAAAATTATCTGACTTCGTTTACCAAACGTTGCGGCTCTCGATTCGATCGTTCGTTCTAATTCCTTCGAAATGACTCCAAAAACTAAGATCACGGAATGAGAAATATAATTGAATTAACATGGGAATCCATAAACAACATCAACGTTTGTTATGCCGTTATAAATTCGAATTAAGTTTTTACAATAAACTTGAATGAACATGCTGAAATCTACAGAAAACGATTGTTGGAAATAAAAATAACGACCAAGGAAATAAGAGGGATTTTTGCAGAGAAGTTGCTGTAGCTTTTTTTTGTGAATTTGTTGAGAGCCTTTTTCTGATCTTCTTCACTCACTTTTGTTCCATCCTGTACGGCAGTTTTCCCTTCCCCCATCACTCCACTTTCTTCCACGTCGGGCAATGGCAACAAACTGATACCACGTTTCTTCATTGGGCCACTATAATTTCACTTAGGCTTTTTATCTGTTTGGGCTGTAGCTCCTGGGCTTCAAAGACCTTGGCTAAACAACTGCAAGTTGGGTTAATGACCCATTTATTTGGGCTAAACAAATAGTTAATTAATAATATTCTATTTATTATCATGTTTATACGTAAACTACACATGGATGTGTAATAATACAACAATGTTTATAGACTATAGTAGTCAAAGCCATTTATTAGACCTAGCTAATTGAAATTGATGATCCTACCATAAATTCACATAAACAACACTGGGAAGGTGATGGGAAAAAACAAAAAATGAGACCAAAATGGTAAATTCACAAATAGTAGGTATGGATGGATAGGCATGGATGGATATAAGCACAAGAGCATAAAAGGTAATTTGTTATACACTTGGCACCAAAATAAAATGTTATATGTTTATGCCAAACTTTGTTTGAAAAATTAACTTCACCAAATACAAAGTAAATGGGATAAGAGGGAATTTCAAGATTGAGTTCAACCCGACAAAACTACTTGCACAGCACATCCACGCCACTGCTAGGAGCCAGAAAAGGCTACGGAAGATGGGAACTGTTACCTTTGCACATGATCAACATTAAACTCGGCGCTGATAGTTTCTTGCTGCTCGTGCAGACTGCTTCGTAGTGCCATCATGAAGAGGCTATTCTCTATAAAATCTAAGAGCAGGCTGAAGGCAAATTCGACATAGCAGGTATTTCAAGCTTTAGTTCAATTGGCATTGGGAGAATGATATGCCATGGACTGCCAATGACAAACCGAATAGATCAATGGAGCAGCAATCATAATTTACTTCACTGAACTGGATCTTGAGGATGGCAACTTGAACATGGGATATGACATACGAGGACCATTGGAATGACCATAGAACGGCTAAGCCTATAAAAGTGTTCCTATTTAACCACAAAAACGACGTTTACATTTCAGACCATTATAAGTTCGTTACACCTGTAATTTCCAAGAACGTCTACTATGGTGTCTATTTTCTACTGCATTCCACACCAATCTCCCATTTATGAAGAATTGAAGATGCATGCTCGAAGATTGAGAAATAAGAAATGGGTGTGCTTGCCTGGGTTGTATATCAGCAGGTTCCACATGCAAAAATGAGTCACATTCTTGACCACCAAGCTCCAAAAATCCCATACTTTTTTGGTCCTAAAAATGGAGAAATTATTGTGCGCTCGGTGATGTCAACTCCAAAGTGAATGGCTACGAGCTGCAACAAAATAACACCACCAAGTTTTCAACTAATCCTATAAAAGGGAAAAAAGACTTCACATCCATGAACCCTCACGCGGATATCTTGGACAGGTGTTTCCACGCGGATATCTTGGACAGGTGTTTCCTTCCTGAATAACCCCAACGTAAAAGTTGGAGTCCCTGATGACGGTACACAGATAACTAGCGCTTTGGGGGTGTATTTGGCTAGCGAAATTTCCTGTGCAGAATTCAAATTTGACCTTAAAGTTCCCTAGCTTGATCCCAACTACCAAAAAATGGAAGGGCGTCCCTGTATAGTCCCATAACAGAAAACTCCAAAGAAATTCCAGATCTTCATGAAGTTAATAGGAAAAGATCACAATTGCTCTAGAACGAGCCTAGATATATGTGCTCCACGTCATGCAGTGCTTTCTCTTGTTTCATTCCTACAAGAATTTTCAAACCACTACATCCAATCCTACAATTTGTTAAGCATCTTTGGGCTAATATGCTTTTCTAATGAATAAAACAAGGTAATCTTCAAACAGGACCAAGTATAATCCACCATGAATTTGTCTTCCTAAATCTCAATCTGAAGTCATTTATGGTGATGTGGTCATTGCACATCAATGCCTAGAGCCGTGAGGTTATTTCTCCAACCAAATCAGGTTCTTTTTTGCCAACAGCTTGAGAACAAAGGTAAGACAGAGACTGCAGCCATGAAATCAATGCTGGCTTCCTTATAACATCATCAGATTCTGCAATTTGTTGATACAACTGATTCAGGAGCATGTTCTGTCCATTCACAGGTAGCTGGACAATCAGCTGGGCCAACAACTTCATTAAACTAGGGAGAACCTGAAATAAGGAATCTCTGGATTTTACTACCTTTGAAGGCCAAAATAAACTGACTAAACGAGGTAGAAGTTTCAGAACGAAAGTACGAAACAAAGGTAACAATTAATAATACTCGAAGGTTGAAGTCAAAGTTGCCAGGATCGAGATCCTAAGTTACAAACTTACACAACATGATAAAGAGAAATTGAAAGCCTACCTCAAGATGCTTGCTATTAATTCATAATTTGTTTCTTGATCAGCGAAATTAACAAGGCATTGCATCAAGAGATGAAAATGTTCATTTCTGGTAAATAAATAACTTTACTATTTTCGGCCATACATTTGAACCAAGGACGATTTGTCTAATTCAAATAACTTTTCAAAACCAGAGATGAATCGAGAATTGCATACACTATCTCACAAGAAGATGCTCTCATTCTAAATTACATGTAATTATATTACGATTAAAAACCAAATGGGACGTTAACCACACCTTCTCCAGCACCAAAATCTACAAGTAAAATAGGGGAGAGACCAAGCATGTGAACAGAACCTATAATTTTTGACACAACACCAGCACAATCCAATAAAACAGCATAAAATTTTAGTTCTACCTGTATATCAACAAGGGAGAGTAGTCGTAAAAGCAGATCTAGCACCTTTTTTGAAGGTTCCAGTTCTCCTTCCCAGTGCTTCCAAAGATCAATGTCTTCACGGTTGACTGCACTGCAGAGGGTATTAACTTTTTCCACAAGACAGTGGATACAATAAAATATAGATGGACAACCAGCAGGAAGATATCTGACAAGAGCAACAACTCCAGAAGCCATTCCCTCAAATGGTGTAATTCCAGGAAATGCCTATATTGCCAATTTGATTGACCAAACAGAAACCTTAATTATGACTAAAGTCAATTTCAACAAGCATGTGGATTACAAGAGTTTCAATACCTCTAGAGATCTCTGCATGTAATAATAAACGAGTTGCTCCTTCAGTGAATCTCTTTCATTCTGACTGGGATCTTTACCTGAAGATATAAAAGCTACGAACATCGAATGCGCATATCTGGCAACTTTTCCATTGGGATGTCCCAAAAAGCTGACGAGATAAATATGTAAGGAACCAATGGCCATAAAAATTAGATATTGACAAGTTTACATACAATTAAAAACTTAGAGGTCCAACAAAGGATACAGGAACATGGTCGGAGCTACAACCTTCCTGAATACAGGGGCTGGTAACTGTTCAATACATGTAGGAATAACACGCATATAAAATATGATACGAGCGGTCTGAACCCCATCTGTGGACCAGACAGACCGCAGCTTCGCCATTTCGGAAGAACCTGCAAGGCATGCAGTATTAAAAATAGGCGGCAGGATTGCTGACAGCTGATGATAAGAAAATGGGTAAAACAAAGGTTACTTGCAAAGATCAAAATTAATACCATGATTGTGTATCAAATCATCATATGAAGGAATAGACTCCACAAACGAGACACAAGCTGATTCATTCTCCTGAACGCTAACAATCACGGCTCTAATTGTATCCATGTACTCTGGCAAACGCATTCGGCGGAAATATTCCATACAAGACAATGCAATCAATATTCTCACTGAAATCTGTAATTGAATTTCTTGGTTTACTCTTGAGTCTAGCCTGTGTTTTGTTACCCCTAGGGAGAAAACTACTACCATGAGAAAAGCAGATTCGGAAATTTTCTCTAGTTCACTGATCAGCTTATCCTGGCAGCCCAGAAGAACCAGTGTCACCTGTCGGTGCCACAAGTAGATTTTCTGACAATAATCCCAAATGAGATTCTCTACAAAACCCCGGGTATCCTCATTGGCTGAGGCATACTGGTTGCACAAAATACGAGTTATTGCTCCAGCTTCCTTGAAAATAACACTACTAATATGTTCTTCGATCTCATTAAGCACCAAATTCAAATTTTCCTTAGGGAGTTTGACAACTTTATCATAGATTCGCTGCAAAGGAAATACTTCAGTCAATAGTGCCAATGAAAGGGACACAAGCAGAGAATCGCGGTAGGCGACAGAACCACTTCGAACCAAAGCAAGTGCTATACACTGCAAAAGTAGATTAGGTTTTGGATTGTTTTCAGAATGGCCAATACATTCGGTTCTAGAAACCAAATCTCTTGCCAAGATCTCAATTCGTCCCTCAGCAGCATTAGCAAGATGCATAAAACCACTAAGACCAGATCTATTAATAGCTCTCAATGTTCCAGCTGCAGCCATGACTACGGCAAATGAAGAATGAGTATGGATAACAGTTTCTAAAACCCCTTTTACGAGATCAATTTTATCCAAGGACTGTGACCTCAAGGAATTAGAAAGAACCCACTCAATCAAATGTAGTAGCATGAGGCCCTGAGAAATAGTGCCAGAGGGGCCATCTTCTTGACCCCAAATTCGAAACAAAATATCTAGAATTTTTCCAAAATATATGCTCATGGAAGAGGAGAGAGCATAACCAATCCCCGCAAGAACATTGGAGACAAGCTCATCAGACAATAATATATCTCTGCAATCTTCTTCCAGTAACTTACAAAGAAACTCCAAGCAGACCCTTTTGGATTTATCAGTTAAAGAAGTTTGGAAAGAAATGGCACCTAGGAGGAGAATCCCTTCAGATAAGAAAAGGGGGCTTCTGTCAGAATGAGATTGAAAAGATAAAAGGTGCAACAAAATGTCAATAGCAGATTCAACAACCTGAGAAGACTGTCTGGATTTCCTCAACCAAATATAAAGAAGCCTAAAGAATAGGAGATAAGTTTCTTGGGGCAAAGACAGGTTTTGCAAGGATAAAATAGAAAGGAGAAGTTTAGCTTGTGGATCTGCAACGTGAAGAGATGCTTGAGAACTGACGAGTAATTTTAAAGCTTGGAGGTGATGAGTATTAAAGGATTGACGTTGAAGTGAATCTCTGATATCAGCCCAAGCTTGAATTATTTCCTGGGCAGAGAAAGAAGAGGGATGTACCAAACCACTCTTCTTGTTATCAGTTATGATGGTATTCCGCAGCCATTCTTCAAGGAAAAAATATTGAGACTGCTTTGCCATTTGAAGATCTTAAGTGTGAAAATAAGTATCCTTGACCACAATACCTACAACGTGCAAAAATAATTTAAAATTTTTCATTAAATAAACTTAGAACATAGGTTTTCGTCTGTGATTACTGTCATATATTTGTTTTCTAAATAAGAGTAAATGTTGAAGCACGCGCAATTACAAGAGATTTAATCTGCAAAATATTAGCTTGTGAGTCATGCAATAGCCATATAGAATCAACTTGGATGTTATTCATTGTCCTGATGTCGATATTTTCAAAGATGAAGGGGGTGAAACTGAGAACTCTTATCTTTCCTCCATAACCGGCAATGAAATATATTAGTGACCAGAAATTAAAAACCGGATCAAAATTTGCATCAGCTAAGACGAATAAATAAACAATATGTAATTGCCGTACAACATAAATTTTCAACATAAAACCAGAGTTAAGATCATTTCGCTGTACTTTTCACCAAATCCAAGTTCAGGTAACGCCAACACACGCCTCTCTGTTTTAGCGACCAAAAAATTTATACAAGCATTACGCATTCGAAATTCACAAACTTAAAGAACTGATATATGTAAATTGCATCTGCTTTTAGCCTTTTACAAAGAACGCCTCGAGAGTTAAAAATGTTGTCAAAAGATCTACAGGCATACACAAAATGTAAAAACATTTCAAAGGGAACAAAACTCCGGGATTAAGACAAGTGAAAAACAAAAACCACTTTCAATTGTAAAAGCCCAAGAAATTATGGGCGGCACAAATATAGTCGAAGCAAAGTAAATTAATATCAAATCCAGTTAAAAGCAAAGAGGGTTTCGAATGGCAAGCATTTACTCAATTTCATATAACTGAGGAGTACTTCCTCGTTCAGGCATTTTATCAAACTGCTGACGACATATGTATATTTCGACAAACACACAACCTCCCCCGTTTGGAAGACTTGCCTTAATTCAAGCCCACCCAACAAATGTTGCTGGAAGAGACGAGCAAAATCACCGCAGCAACTGAATGGGGTACGAGAGACGAAATTGTCGAAGAGGGAAGACGACTATGGAGAAAAAGAAAATTCCCGCAAAGCTGAACTGCCAATCGATATGACAAAGCCTAGATAAACCCGACTCCACAATAAATTGGCTGGCGCGCGGATCCAGTTATCGATATCCTGTTAACTATATCATTTTTATATGAACGAAGAAGAGTATTTTGTAAGACGATCTCACGAATCTTTATCAGTGAGATCGATCAAACTTATCGATATTTATAATAAAAAGTAATACTCTTAGCATAAAAAATTAATATTTTTTATAGATGACTCAAATAAGATATTCGACCCGCGAAATTGATATGTGACATCGTCTCACCAAAGTTTTTGTGTTGAATTAATTATAGTTCTATTAATTATATGTAAATGATTCATTTTAATTATTCTCGTTTTAATTACATAACTAAATTTTAGTTATAATATAATGTTAAATTTTATGACCATTTAATTGAATTAATTATCAAAATATAATTATATTTAATTACATGACTAAATATATCACGCTTAAATTTTAAGACCATTTGATTGATTTAATTATCAAAATATAATTATATTTAATTACATGACTAAATATATCACGCTTCTGATTATATAATAAATTATAATTTCTTATATTTATATTACGATATTGTACGTCATAGTGTTGGTACTTTGACAATTGTCCAGGAACTATGCTTACATGTTTTTTGAGGGGCCATTGCGTCTTCCTTAATTTATTTACATCGATCCATTATTTTATACTAGGTAAGGGGCACCTCAAGAATTGAGGTGTCTTACTCAGGTTTATAGTTCAATATATGAATATTTATATTTGTCTTTAGACAAACTAATCATGTGTTCATATTTGTGTAGGTCTTATTTAATAATTTAATTTTAAAAGTCATAAGTATTTTGATTATTGTAATTTTTTATTTTCTTTTATATCCATAGTCATATTATTAGTATTTCGAGTTGACATTGTGCTTAACAAAGTAAAAAAATATGAAAAAACAAAGAATTTATAAAATCGAAAATAGTTAGGAAAAATATTGAATTGGTATTAAAATAAGAGAATTTTAATAACAAGTCTCAAACTGGACATAAAATATTTGTTCATCTTAAAATTTAATCATAGATCTACTCCATAAATAGGTAATTATAAATTCGAAAATAGAGCATCCATATTTAAATCAGGGTAGTGGTTGTAAGGGTGCCACAATTAATGACATGGTTAACGTTAATGGATTTACGAATGTGATAACTTTAACTTAAATATTAGTTGTAATATGAACAATTAAATAATCGATAAGAACATTTAAAATGTTAGTGTAATCAAAGAGCTTTGAAAACTCGTTAATGTAGATAGGATTTCAATAGATATAACATTTTTTACTTGATAATTTAGTTGATGTATTTATGAATTTTGTAATTTTGAGTTTTTAAGATATTTGAACATGATAATCAATTTAATACACAGGACAGCTGAATAGATGATTACAACGAGAAACTAATAAAAGAAATCAAAGTATCTGAATAGAAATTGTTTGGAACTCGTATTAAGAAGAAAACGCAGGTCAGTAACATGTAAGCAAAAGAAATTAACATAGAGGTGGTTGATGTATTATAAAGAAAATAAAGTAACAAAGTGGGGGAGCAGTTTTCATATACGTTTATTTGATCAAGCGTAATCAAAAACTTATAATATGTCTACACACATGGACTATTACTAAGTATTTTCGATACTATAAGATAAATGTTTTATTATTCATTTAATGTACATGGTTGTTTTGATGGAGCTCGTTGGTATTTAGAGTTGTCTCAATGTTTGTCGCACAGTTTAGCAGGAGCAGGCGCTTTGATTCCATGTTAAGTATTCTTCGTAAGATGATTGTACATACTGAGTTGGAGTAAAATCTTTTTATTAGTTCTTCAACTTCTTTTTGAAATAGATAGTTGTATTGAAATGTCCACAGTCGATACATGTACAATAAAGATTGTTTTCCAATGAATTTAGTTGATATATTGAACATATAATTAGCAAATGATGGGTATTGAGAAACTATAACATAGCAAGTATTTTTTTTTTCCTTTGTATCCAAGGAAAAAAAACACATCACTTGATCGAGCTCCTAATTTTTCTTTCATTTATAACTTCCACGAAAATGACAATCTTGCAAATTTTTTTCTACAAATTTTTAAATAATATTGTAAATGTTTACACTTCAACCTAAAATGACTCGCTATATATCATCACAATTTAAAAGAGTTAATTATTAAATCTTAGTTCTGTCTGGGTTAGTAAATGGTAATAGTAACTCCACCAAAATATTATTGTCTTGTTTGCTAACATAAATTTCAACGCGTATTATGATCAAGTTTAGTCTTCTCATTACGCGGAAAATTATATTTTCAATATCGTAATGTACACAGTTTTTATTTTTTGTTTTCTTTTTATTTTTTAATCGATGAATTTGCGATTTTAGTCTTTAATTTAAATATAGTTTCAATTTTAATAATTTTACTGAAATGTTATCGTAACACCGATAAATACTGACGACGACAAAATATATACAATATAACAAGTGTAAATATTCATTGTATCTATTTGAATATTTGTCATTTGAGCATAAGCTCAGATTTAAGGTACTTTCAGTATCATATATTTTTTTTATCTAAAGAGTTTTTATATACTCGTCTTCTTATCCTATTTAATATTTGATAATAGATACATATGTATATTTGGATTTGTTGAATTTAATAAATAGTGATCAATATTATATACATTCGGTAAAGTCAGAAAATAATTGGATCGCCGACACTTAGTTCAGTTTTTACCATTTTACAGTGGATGCTTTTGAAAATAAGAAAAATGATTTTTTAATATAAAAAAAATCATATATTGCTATGCTTCTACACAATAGAAACAAGAGAAAAAAGACCGTAAATTTGTGCTTCATTTTTAAATATTTGAAGTAAACTACTTGTTAGTTACACTGATGTAAATGAGGAGGGTTTATTTTTTCCAAAAATAATAAGTTTTAAAAATGGTTAAAATCATGTTTGATTTCATTGGTTAATGTTAGATAATTCAAAAAATAAACTTGTTCAGTATAAAATTCAGTCTGTACTTCCATGTGTTTTTTGTCAGTTGCTAATGTACACAACACAACACAAGACAACCACTTTCTTTGAGCTTTCATCTTCTTAATTAAATTTTCTTCATGACTGAGAGAAAAAATAAATTGCATTAAATTCCCACAATAAGTCACTCAGTATTGAAAAAGTATACAAAGATAATCCTGCCATCTGTCACAAATTTCTTAGTTCATTTGCCTTGTTTGCATAATAGAAATCATACATACCCTCTGAGCTATATTTTTTTTATTTTTAAAAAATGATCAGACCTTTGTTTTAGCTGACCCCTAGTTCGTCAACGTGCACTAAATTTGACTGTAATTCACCCAATTTTTTTTCTCAATAAAATGGAGACGTGAGAATGAAATGAAATGAAATCATTTTTAATAATCAAATCATTATTTTTAACTAAATTCAAAATAATAGCTAAAAAAATGTTATTGTTATTGTTATTGTTATTATTATTATTATTTATTAAAAATAAAATAATAATTATTGATACTCTTTTAATTATTATAAAATTATTGTTATTTTTTTAATTAATATAAATTTATACAATAATAATAATTTTTCGTTGGACTTTGATTTAAAACAGCTGAAAAACTTATTTTAAATTTTAATTGAGCTTTAAATCTAAAAACCCAACAAACTTTTCAAATGAAAATATTTTTTTTTATTTTCAGCCGCCTAAGTCCGTGTAGATGCCTAAGTGGTCAATTAGCACTGTTTTGAAGCGGTCGACCGGCGTCTAAGCGGTAGCCTATGCCTATTTTTATATTACTTGTTAAATTAAATATGAGAAACTTTTGGTAGAAATATAAGAATGAGAAGTTTGGAAATAACATTCTCATTTAAATGTGATGTCAAAGTGGATACAAAAAATACATAATTTTAAAAACCTTATTTGAGTGAGACAGGCTTCCCATGAACGTATGGTATATTGATAAAATTTACATTTATATTTTTAATGAAAATGACAATTGTTGTACCCAAAAAAATGTACAGTAAGAATTGTCACATCAAAAAATAATATGATTATGTTATAAGGAAAAGGAGGGAGAAACAGCCTTCATTTTGAACTGTTCCATTGCAAGTACCCAAGAATCAATTGCGATGGCATTGGCCCCTACCCTTTTTTAGACTATGGTTTTTACACTTGGAAATTACAAGCATCGCACGTGCCCAATAGTATATTAGTTTATATGATTTCAACACCAAAAGTATATTAGTTTATACACAAAAGGACCAATGCTTGATTTATATTTTTGAGAAATAAATGTTTGTTTTATCTAATAATGTTAACTAAGTCCATTGATAACGTGGGGTATATGCGGTAAATTCTACACAATTTATACTAAACTCAATGAAAACGTTGGACAACATACCTTTTGTTTTTAAGATATTGTACTAATTTCTCTAAATTTCGAGTTTTGTCTCAACCCAATACATTAATTCAATACATGGATTTACTGGTGTTAGCAAAAATCTTTTGAGTACAATGAAACAAGAAATGGATTACATCTGCATTAGTTTTACCATAAAATCGCCAAATGCAGCAGTGTGCTGAGACTGGAAATGCAAATTTCAAGTGGGAAGACTTGATGATTCATATTCAGATTTGTGAAACGCTTTGCTATTTAGGACAGAAACTAAAAGCGTTTTTACCAGCATATGTGTATGGATTTGTATTTTTAGTACACAAACTCTGGATATCCTCTGCGAGTCGGTGTGACGAGGAAGACAAGCTCAAAATGTTGCGGCTGCTTTCATATCATCGAGTAGTTGTGATGGGATGAGTTACGTGAATTGGAAGCTGCGAAACTTGCGTTAGCGAATCCTGATGATGCTGCGGTACATAAGAAAGGTATGGGAGGATAGCCATGAAAATGATCGGGGGATGTCCAAACAGTCCAATTGGCTAAAGAATTCATTTCCATGACCTTCATTCCTATAATCGTTCCCTGCACAAAACAGATGTTGAGAATGAAGTGAAGTTATAACACAATGAAGGATAGGTACAGCAAAAATGGACTACTTTGTATATGGGATGAAAATTGGAATCTGCTTCACTCCAGACTAAAAGGTGTTCAGCGTTCTGCAGCAAGAAATGAGAAACCGAATGAGAGATCACATTCAAGCTTACAGAACAAAATCATGAGAAAGCAAACTCTGTATTTGAATCTAAACAATTGCCATTGCCTCATCTTGAGGCAGTTTCTCTTACCCAAGGTCGAGCATAAAACTTCCCGTCTCGAGGTTACGAGTTTGTCTATTGGTGACATGAGGGGGAGCTATGCCCAAGTTCAAATCTAGATCATAGGCTTTTCCAGCTAAGAGAAATCAAGGACAGCATGTGAATCAAAACAAGAAATTTTTCAAAGGTCTAAAGCGAAGAGTTGGACAATATTTCGAGCGTGTAGGATTAAAAATGAATTACGTTACTCAACGTGGTTACCTCCATTGTTCGTCTCGGAGTTCATCTCCTCATTGTATGTGCGCGGCTCAAAATTGGTGACTGCTTCCCTTCCATTACACTTGATAGCAGCCTTGTCATATGCCCTAATCAACATCAACAGATGCAGATCAAACCAGCATCCTCAGACAAATTTAGACATGAAGAAGGCTTTACTAAGTGATGTTTCTTGAACATTCACCTTGCAGCCTCTATCTCACTGTCAAACAATCCAAGATAGATATACCTTCAATGCAACATACCAAAAACGATGAATATCACACCATTTCTTGTATATCATTATGATTAATAACATATCAATCTTTTTATAAGTAGTCTCAGTTTTTGTGATGCCGTTTTACTTCTTGCCTAGAACCTGCCCCATCCGTGCTTCCCATCGTCCACATTTGTGCAATGTAACTCCCCGATACTTTGAGCTCCCTCTGGAGACTCGACTATGAGTACAGATGTTCGAATACATCAAGAATCTAAGTTGAGCTCAAATTATGGTGGTTGATAACCTGTGTGCCACCTTGTGCTTCTTAAATAAACTAATGACCTCAAGCAGAGCATTTGCTCAATATCACTCGATAACATGAACCTTAATCGAATAAGAACTTCAATTCAAGGAAAAAATAATTCAATTTTCTAATTTCGATCGCTCGTTTTCGCTTCGGCCTCCTCGAACTTACCCGTCGATTTATCAGCATCTGATTCGGAGGACGTCGCTGTGATGTTTGAGGAGGCATCTTTCGTCGTCGGATCCGAATCCAGATTCAAGAGGTTTATAGGGTTTTCGATTTTGATAGCAGTTGCTGCCGCCGCCGCCATAGCAGGTGCGTATGCGGAGTTTTTCTGTGTATATGTTAGAGCGTGAAGTAAGCCGAATGAAGCCTAAAGTCGACAGAAATGGCAGATGAATTCCTCACGGTTGCGAGTAGATCGATTTTGGCCTTGATGCTGAGCTCAGGAAATAATAAACAAGTGAAGAGAATGTTAGAAAAAAGGAAAGGAAAGAAGAGGGGAGAGATACTGACCTGTTCTTTTTCAACCGGGCCCACAGGTTTCTTTATTTTGTTTGTTGCGGTGGAGGGTCCAGAACAACACACGTAAAATTTTTGTGACCGGGAACGGAACAAAAACAGGTCCATTTTAACTTTTTGGTGCTTTCATATATGTAGATAATATATGTGAAGTTTATCTTAAATCTTTTTATTATTAAATATTATACTAACGATCTCTCATGTCTATATTCGTGAGACCAATTAACATGATTTATACTTATCATGAAAGTAATAATTTTGAGATAAAAAAATCCATATAAATTAATTGAATTGATGAAAAAATCAAGAGTAGATCTCTTGTGAGACGGTCTCACGAATTTTTATCTGTGAGATGGGTCAATCCTACTTATAGTAACAATAAAAAATTATACTCTTAACATAAAAAGTAATATTTTTTTATGGATAATCCAAATAAGAGATACTCTTAGCATAAAAAGTAATATTTTTTCATGGATAATCCAAATAAAATAGTATTACAAAATACGATTTATGATACCGTCTCACACAAATATTTGTCAAAAATCAATTGCCCAAAAAAAGAAGAAAAGACACACGCAACTGAGAATTAACGAAAATAACGAATCACGAAAAAAAAATTCAATTGATA
Organism: Primulina huaijiensis; assembly: GCF_012295235.1. Classification (NCBI taxonomy): domain Eukaryota; kingdom Viridiplantae; phylum Streptophyta; class Magnoliopsida; order Lamiales; family Gesneriaceae; genus Primulina; species Primulina huaijiensis. Next base: position 3,963,780 of record NC_133312.1, on the reverse strand, counting down.
ATAAACCTAGATTTGGGGAAGAGATTTTTCAAAACGAAACTTCATTTGTTATACCGACACTCACTGGGCCCCGCCTCAAATCATTTTCATTCCTCCATCTTCATCCAACGGTCCTTATTCTCCCTGCTCATAAATCTAAATCTCCACCGTACAATCAGTTCAAACCACCACACCTTCGTCATCATCAGCCAATCTTATCCCACACTCAGATCTCAGCGTCAGAATCACACACTAAACCCCTTAAACACGATTGCTCTTCTCAGGATTACAGTCATGCACTGTATCTAACACCACGAAGATCGATACCCATTGTGGTTAAACGCCCAAGAAACGCGTACTATACATGAACTGTATCTAACACCACGAAGATCAATACCCATTGTGGTTAAACGCCCAAGAAACGCGTACTATACTCTATACGCACACTTCTCTTCGTGTGGGTGTGTGCGCGCTGGGTGAAAGAAAGTGATCTTCTTTTGTAATGGTGGAGGCACAGTCATGGACGACTAGAAGGGGCAGCAATCCACGGCTGGAACCCAGCAACGATCAGGTTTTGGATATTCCGGTGACCCCAACTGGGGAAATCCGCCAGCAGCAATATGCATCTTTGATCTCTCCCAATATTACGACGGCCGCCATTATTGCGTCTTGGTATTTCTCGAACATTGGTGTCCTCTTACTCAACAAGTACCTCCTCAGCTTCTACGGGTATAGGTACCCTATTTTCTTGACCATGCTGCACATGTTGTCATGTGCTACTTATAGCTTGTTGGCAATTAAATGGCTTGAAATCGTGCCCTTCCAGCAAATACACAGCAGGAAACAGTTTTTCAAGATCTTTGCTTTGAGTGTCATATTCTGTTTCTCTGTTGTTTGCGGTAATACTTCTTTGAGGTACCTTCCGGTGTCGTTCAATCAGGCTATTGGGGCTACCACGCCTTTTTTTACGGCCATATTTGCTTTTGTGATCACTTGTAAGAAGGAATCTGCTGAGGTGTATTTTGCCCTTCTCCCTGTGGTTTTGGGAATTGTCTTGGCTAGTAATAGTGAGCCTTTGTTTCATCTTTTTGGGTTCTTGGTGTGCGTTGGTTCTACTGCTGGCAGGGCTTTAAAATCTGTTGTTCAAGGGATATTATTGACTTCTGAAGGTGAAAAATTGCATTCTATGAATTTGTTGTTGTATATGGCTCCAATGGCAGCATTGATTTTGCTGCCATTTACTTTGTACATAGAAGGAAATGTAATGGCAGTAACGGTGGAGAAGGCCAGTGTAGATGGATATATGGTGTTTTTGTTGGTTGCCAATGCTACAATCGCGTATTTGGTTAACTTAACCAATTTCTTGGTCACAAAACACACAAGCGCATTGACATTGCAAGTGTTGGGGAATGCCAAGGCAGCGGTGGCCGCTGTTGTATCGGTCTTGATATTCAGGAATCCGGTAACGGTAATGGGGATGACCGGATTTGCAGTTACCATAATGGGAGTGGTTCTTTACAGTGAGGCCAGGAAGAGATCCAAAGCTACGGTTCATTGATAGGAAATGTTGAATTGAAGGGATAAGGTTGAAATCTTTGTTTTACCAATGTGACCCTTTTTGTGCCTTTGATTTAAAGCTCGATTCCAAGACAAAAGTAAAGATAATCTAGTTGTCCAGGAAAGCTGGTGTTGGGAAAGGGTTCTCTGTTAATGCTCCTACCTCTTTTGCTTTCCTTTACATATTTGTTCTGATATGGGTTGGTTTAAGAGGATAAAGTTTTCTCTTTTTCTTTCCCTTTATGTCATTCCATTCGTTCTTTTTTGAACGATATTAGAACACGGATAAAGACTCGATTCTTTTGGTATTGTTGATTATAACTAGCCCAAGTAAAATTGTAAACAACGTTGTTTTGCCATAGACCTATCTTTCTTTACCTGGAGGATACTACAGTCGTGAATCACTTTCATCATTATTGCATTGCAAACATATTTTTTCTATACTAAGCTGTGGTTGATTCTAATCTTGTTAATGCGAATTTTCATTTCTATTATCTTATTGTTGCTAAACTTTGACTCTCCCCTTGTTACTGGTCTTTTGTATTGTTGAGCTTGATGAAGATTATGAATTTAAATGGAATCAAATGATGAAAGATTAGGGATCCGTATTCACTTGTTTTCAACAAATAACCACCACAGTTAATTAGTTCCGGAGCAAAGGGATTAATTCAGCCCACTGGTGTTCAAACGGTGAAGGAACTAGGTGACTTCGACGTTAACATTAAACAGTAAAAATAGAGGGATGAAAGAACAAACGACTGCAAATCATTCCCTCAGAAACAAAAAGCTGACCGTTCTGTGATCTTGTCCTTTTGTTGGTGGTAGCAGTCTGGATTCTCATTATGGAGTGTCGAGAAAATTCTTATAATCTAGCAAGATTCATGAGCAGGTTGCTTCAACATATTTCTTCAAAATGTTGAATTGAGTTCATGTTTCAAAGTCTTTTTTTGAAAATGATGTTGAACACACGTTTTTTTCAATCTATCTGTTGATGCTAAATGTGTGGCACAAGTCAAATAAGAGATCTTAGCTACCTGGCATCTCTATTCCCACCCCTTGCTTGTCGGATTGAAGTAACACTTCTACTTATTTTTTTCTCTCTGATAATACACAACATTTGGCTAACTCAAAGCTAGAGACTTGACTATGTCCATCTGTATTCACTGTTGTAACCTGCGACCCTTGACATTCCAAACTTCACTGTATGATTGAAATTTTCTGTGTTCTCTAGTCTTAAAGTTTATGAATTACATCACCTGGTTAACCATCACCATTTACTGAAAGGTGATGAATCTTGTTGGAAACTTTGAAAGGTTAGCAAGAGCATTAAAGTTCTTCAAAAGTTGGTCTGGTTTAGATTTTAAAATTGGCCGTTGCATTTCCAATTCAAGAGAGAATTCAAGAGCGCTGTCCAATGTTAGGCTGGCCTGTTCCATTACTTTATGTTGCTAAAAATAGACAATTATTCAAACAAACTTCACTTTTTTCATGGTTTCCTCTGGTCTCCCTCTGCTGGCACCTGTCGTTGGTACAATGTTCACATGGGAGGATAGCAACTCGATATCCAGCTCATAATATGTTGTACAATTTTTGCTCACAATATTTATTGACTGGTATTTTTTTTAAAAAAAATGATTGAGTGCAATCTTAAATAAATCTCATTTTTTTCAGTACACAAATAAACTGAATTTCATGCTCCCACATACAATGCTAATACCTCGTTTGATTTGATCAAATTACAATCCCTCTTCTCTAAAGACACAAGAAAAGTAAGACAAAAAATCGGTAACAAAATTTGGATAAATTGGGATATTCCATCCAGAAATTCGATGGTAAATGGAAACTTTAAAATATGATATATACTTTAATGCGTCACACATTTAAAATTTAAAAATAGGTAAAAAGTTAAAACCTCTTTTAAGTATTTAAAGCTAAAACTCGAGAATTTTTACATTAATCAAATCCACTCATCAGCGTAAATAATTAACTGAACCATATTAGAATTGCGATAAAATTTAACTGGGGAAAAAATTCCCAAAAACATGGGCTTAAAAAAAAAAAAGAAATACATGAAATTGTGTCATTCGGATTTTGGTGCGACCCATAGGCAATGGTACGGAAATGTAATTGGATAAGGCAGCTTTATATCCCACATCGATAGATCTGTAGCAGCGGAGATTGAAAATGCCTATAATAACGGAAATCCGTGAATTAAGAAGCTCATACCTTTCTCGGCCTTTTGGCTAAGATCAAGTGTAGTATCTGTTCTTATCAGTTTAATATCTGATACGTGGGCCAATGGCTCACACGATATTAAATTTATTTTTTTAGGGGGAAAGCTCACCAAGGTAGCTTGCTGCCTGGGCTTTCGCGCGTTGCTTGGGCGTTGCACTACTGTCTTGGCCTGGCGCACCCCACCAAATCTAGTCTGAAATTAAAATGTCATCACGGTTAACCCGACTTGGCCACCAATCGGCAGTCGACAAAGGGTTGGACCAAGTTATATATGAATACTATTGGCAATAAAAAATTTGGTAGAAAAATGAGTGTCCGTGTCTTGCAAATTTTAGCCCAAGACATGCAGATGTTGATAATTAAAAAAATCAATATTTTTTTAGAAAATAAATAAATATACATCAGGGAGTAGATATTTTTACATACAACAAAAACCGAAAAATATGAGACGTTTCATTACATTAGGGATGGATATGGTTAGATCCAAGATTAGACCCAAGATCCGTCTCATTAACAAAACTTTGATATATTACTCGTCCCACCTCAGTTAAATATTTTTCGAATCCGCCTCACCCAGAATACAAAACGGGATCGCTTAGACCCGTGAGACCCAATTTTTTTTAAATGAAAACAGTAATTTTCTACTTACATGACTGAATTATAAAATAAATCAACCTCCAAATACAAAGTAATAGAAAACTAACCACACTTAATAATAATAAACAAAATATTTTCACGACATAATGAATTACATAAAAATGAGTTATTAGCTCTCAAAAAAAAATATTGACATAACCAAAATGGACATTAATAAAACTAAAACCTTAGAGTATTTATATGCACATATATAGGTCGAATATGAGATGGGTATTATAGGATCCGTGACCCGCTTTATATCCGGACGAGTTTGAAAAATTGGACCCAAGACCCGCCCATTACCCATTTAGTATGCCAAAATCCTCCCCAAACGGGACAACTCCATTGTACCCAGACCCATTGCCATTCTTATATGACATTATTGGAGACGAAAAATCTGTCGGAAACGAAACACCAAAAAACATAATACCACGTCTTCTTCTTGTTCCCCAAACCTCATTGGCCAAAATTTGTTGATAAACTGACATGCTTAACAAGATGAAATGATAGATTTACTGTGTTGTAATCTAGTATTATCTTACGTTTACTTTATATACCACCAAATACAGTTTTTCCGAAAGTCTCGTGAATTATTAAATATTAATAGTAGCAATTATGAAACAAGAAAAATAAATGAAAGAGATGAAAATTATGTTGTATATTTGAAGTAGAAAAATGTTATGAAACACAAAGAACGGCCACAGCTATAAAATATAAATTATACACCGTGTGCATAACTTTCAAAGATGTTTCTTGCCACAAGCTTGGCTGTATGTGTAGCATTCAAACCCGTGGAATGGAAAACTCCCTTCCCCAGCTTTACAGCAAATAGAAGATAAAATGGAACACCTGTATTTGCTGCCATACTTCTGAACCACAGACGGTTTTCATTCACGAGAAAACCATTACAATAAAGCCACTTTTGGAACCAAAAGTAGAAACCATTAACTTCTCTTCGGAATTACAAGTAATCAACCACCTCCGAGATCCTTATTCTCGTGATCCCCCTTTCGAAAGTCAATAATATATAGTGATCACTGATATGTGAAGCTTGAACACAACAGGAGTTGAGATAGTATTCATGGTAAACATGGAAATGGTAAGTACCTTCCCAAGATCCCCTGATGAACAATTTGTTGATATCCATGAGGTGCCAGAAGAAGAAGAAGAACAACAAGAAGAGCAAGAACATCAACAAAATAATACAGTAAAAACAGGGTATGCAAAAGAAGAAAAACAGTTCAACAAACCAATCAAAATTCGAGAATGGAAGAGGCCATACCGGAGTTTCAGCAGGCAAGTTTCCCTGGAAACCGGTTTTTCGGCTTTCAACAGAGAGCAAAAGGATAGGCAATCATTGGCAAGAAGTGGGAATAGTTTTGGAGGATTTGGTTGTGCAGAAAGAAAGAAAGGGGACTTCAATATTTTCAGAACAAGATCTGGTATCGTTAGGCAGAATTCGAGGTTGCCATTTAGAAGGGACAGTGGGACTAACGTTGAGCAAAGTGATGGATTAGGTGGGATTGATGAATCTGTTGAGGAAACAGTGCCCGCTGGAAGATACTTTGCCGCTCTTACGGGACCTGAATTAGACCAAATCAAGGTGTATATACATAATTGTGCGTCTGTTTTTTATTTCTTCGGAAGAGACAATGGCATATCTAATTCGATTATACACATAGAATCAGTCGTTCCTAGTTCTGTCTGAAACCTTTGACTAACATATTTTTCTGGTTGACAAGTGACAACCCTTTCATCCAACTTTGCAGATATAAAGGAAGAAACGAAAAAAAGATCAACTTTGGTCATCCTAGTTTCCCAAACGAAATTCTTCCACGTGTAGTTTTTTTAGTCTCATTTCATACAAAAACTTGCGCCAAAGGGACAAGATTATTGCCTATGTTTTGTTGTATATGTTAAGTTATATAATTTTTTATGATGCATTGAAATTTTTGCCAAAAGTTTTAGTTTACTTGTAATAATTTTTAACACACTTCTTTTGCAGGAATCCGAGGACATACTTCTACCCAAGGATGAAAAATGGCCCTTCCTCCTACGGTTCCCTATCGGCTGCTTTGGTATATGTCTGGGCTTAAGCAGCCAGGCCATTCTTTGGCTTTCTCTATCCACAAGTCCAGCCACCAAATTCCTTCACATTTCACCCTTGATCAACTTATCAATCTGGTTATTAGCCTTATTTGTGCTTCTTCTAGTATTCATCACGTACACACTAAAATGCATATTCTATTTCGAAGCTGTGAAAAGAGAATACTTCCATCCTGTCCGAGTCAACTTCTTCTTCGCTCCTTGGATCGCATGCATGTTCTTAGCCATCGGTGCTCCACCCGTTGTGGCACCAAACATACTGCATCCCGTCATCTGGTGCGTGTTCGTTGCACCTATCGTATTTCTTGACCTGAAAATATACGGACAATGGCTTTCAGGGGGGAAACGTCGTCTGTGTAAAGTTGCAAATCCTTCTTCACATCTTTCGGTTGTGGGCAACTTCGTTGGGGCGATTTTGGCAGCCAAAGTGGGGTGGGAGGAGGCAGGGAAGTTCTTGTGGGCTATAGGGTTCGCACATTATCTTGTTGTGTTTGTGACTTTGTATCAAAGATTACCTACAAGTGAAGTGTTGCCTAAGGAGCTGCACCCTGTTTATTCTATGTTCATTGCTACTCCAGCCGCAGCAAGCATTGCATGGAGTGCAATTTATGGTGAATTTGATTGCTTGGCCAGGACTTGTTACTTCATCGCTTTGTTTCTCTATTGCTCACTGATTGTGAGAATCAACTTTTTCAGGGGATTCAGGTAATCAAATAAATCTTACAAAAATTTATTATAATTGAGTTTTGTTAACGACGTCGGTAGATTGACATTTAAAATTGCCATCAGAAAGACAGACTTCTAAATTTAATCAAAAAATTAGAAATTGGTTAATAGTAGGTTAATGCATCAGAAATTGTTTATTTAATTCGGTATAATCTTAAAGGGCTAATTAATTGATGCAATTTATCAAATTATAACAATCTAGCCTCAACATTATACTTCTGAATTATGATGTGACAATTATATATATTTCTATTATCTTATGGTATTGACAGGTTTTCAGTGGCATGGTGGTCCTACACCTTTCCAATGACAACGGCTTCAATAGCAACAATCAAATATGCAGAACAAGTCCCTTCTGTAATAAGCCAAGGACTAGCTTTGACACTTTCATTCCTGTCATCAACAATGGTGTTTATATTGTTCTTTTCAACTATTCTTCATGCTTTGGTATGGAAAACATTGTTCCCTAACGACCTGGCCATCGCCATAACAAAGAGAAAAGTAGGGAGGGAGAAGAAACCAGTGAAAAAGACGTATGATATAAGACGATGGACCAAGAATATGCCCTCGTCGTATGGTTCAGCTAATGGAAACAACTCAGTTGACAAGGATAATGAAGCCGAGAAATAAGCAAAGCAAGACAAAGGCGTCAAATATCTAATCAGAGCAATAAAAGATGAAACACGTAGGGGAAATGTATGGTCACAAAATATTGTGGATCCTCATTTCATTGATAGGTTAAGAATTGGAAGATGTAAATCAACGAAAGGAAAAATTGTCACAACGAATATGGTCATTACTATAATTATCTTAGTGTATCATTATCCATTTCAAACTGTGTGTTTCATAAGAGCACAAAACCGTTAGTCCATAGAACAATGGCAAATTGAGGTAACTGCAACGTACTTTATTGAACATCGAACAAGATAGCCCAGTTATACCGTTCTTTTCTAAAAAATATTAAAGAATAAAAAGGATTATATTGCTGAATGATCCAAAGTCAAAAATGGTCCTATGCCGAATATTAGCATTTGTGTGGTAATCAAAATTGCTATTATAATATGGTTGAGTATTTCGAGACCACCTGCTCGCCCGTCGTATAGCCTCGGACCGCCTATAGAGACTGCTTTAGACAAAGGCGAGGGTGGTCGAGGCGGCTTCTTAGTCGACCGCCATTTAGAACACTGGTTCTAGTTTTGATAGTTGTTTAATCTGTCATTGTTTAACAGGAAGACAACTCTGTGCCGAATTATATAATTAGTCAAGTGAAAGCCAAAAGTCAAAAGCATAAGAACTGAATATGACACTTTTAAGTGAAGCTATAAGGGGCCATATATTACCTCATTTCCTTGCTGGAAGCAACCCCATCCATCTGTTCTCTTTTGAACCCTGTTAACAAATCAATTTCTTCATAAAAAAATATCAAAATCGTGTTTTTTCTTAACATGATAAAAAGACATCAAGGAACCTTGGTTGATATGCTGGTAGACCGAGCCAGTTGGGACACAAGAATGGTACTCGGTTGTGTTTCAGGTGCAAGAGAGAGCTGTTTGCAAAAAGAAAACTGTGAAGTCATAACGCACGTTTCTTCCATGATTCAATTGGTTGATTAAATTAAAATTACTTTGCAGTAATATGAATTACTGAAGAATGAGAGCAGGAGATGTGGACTGACAGTCTAGCAATTCAGAGCAGCAATTCATTAATGCATCTTGAAAACAGTTCTAATGAAGCAGTGGTAAAGAGCTGGATGAGTGGAAACCAAGCAGATAGTTATTCATAAGCTCACCTTGCTGAATAGATCGATTGGAGGATTATGATGACAGCTCTTGTCTGTGGGAAAATTGAACTCCTGTGATGTAGGCAAGGCAAGTTATTCCACTTTTACACATCACTTACATCTAGAACAGGAATTTCATGGTAATTACCGAATGCACATTTGATTCCTTCTTACGATTGTGGAAAATTCCACTATCCTCCTTGCTTCTCAATATCTAAGACCGAAATAATAATATGAATAAACCCTTAGTGCTTACAAAAATATACAGGTTTAACATTTTTTTCCTAAGGCATTACCTTCTTGTTAAGGGAAAGAGCTTTTAAGCCATGGGATGACCCACAAGCCTCTGGCTTTGAAGCATTCATAAGGCTGAGTCTGAAAAGTAAAGCACAAACATTTATTGTGAAAAAAAGGGTAAAGGTGGCCACGAAACATTTGAAATACCGAAACAAACGTCAAAAGTAGTAAAAACATTAAAACATCAAAAGATCTGACAAACAGGCATTCTGATGAAGAAAACAGTGTGCACTGGTTAATAAGAATACGATGACAATGCCCATGAATAACCATAAGAAACAAGCCTAACCTACGAAAATGATCAACAAGAGTGAAAAAATGTTGAACAGTCACTTCCACCATATAAAATAATCACTGAATATCATATCAAGAACTAGGAAAGTAAGTCACGGTGATGATCATGTCGCAGGGTAAAAGAGTCCATGGCATAAATAGAACAAAACTAAAAATCCCATCGTACTACCTAGAAAGTTCTCGGTTTCCACGCTCTGAGGTCACTGTATATCTATGTGAGGCCTGCAACAATTAGACAGAAATGAACATCGCCTAATCTCAACTAAAATTGATGTTTGTGCATCGTACTAGATTTAGGATAAGTCTACCCTAATCAATACGAAAACCTCAAAGAACAACGAAAAGCATATTGATATTGATAAGTCGATAGCATTAATAAATTGACTGCATTAATTTTAGCAACCTTCGCAGATTGTTGGCACGTGACTGTTGATTTTGGAACTGCTGGGCTGTGGAGCATAGCCCTCTCTGACGTTTTCAAGTTAAATTCCTAAATGTAAGTCGCAAGGAAAATTCAACATCCACATATGCGTGTCAGTTCAATTATACATAAACACCTTGACAAGAAAATGCTGAACAGAACTCTGTTTTTACAACTCACTTGAAAATCTGTAAGACAAGGAGAGTTTCTCTTTGGAAGAAGCGAAGGTGCCTCGAGAATCTGAAAATGTAAGATATGGATCTGATCATCATTTTATAATCTGAAACTGGCCGACCCTTATGGAAGATAATAAAGATACCAACTTTTCTGTTTAGAGGAAGAGCTTTGAATCTAGGAAAATATGTTGGCCCATTTTCGGCTTCTTTATTATGTTTTGACCTGAAACTCAACCATCGAGCAGGACTCTCAAAACCCCATTAGAGTAAAATCTCACTCTACGGCACCTTAGCGCATAGAAACTTAAGAATACAAATGCTGCATGAATTGACCAAACCAACCTCGTTCTTAGAGCCCTTCGTGCCGTCTCAAGATCTGGGTCTCTAGGAATTGTGTTTCTGCCTTTAGAATGAGTTCTGTTTCCCACTGGTAATCCATCCTGTCAAATCATTTAAAAGAACTTAGATCCACATCTTTGCCGCAATTCAATTGTAGGCCCTAAGTTCATTTCATATATCAACAGTTCATAGATCAAGAAGATAACAGCAGACATGATGCTGCACAATGTACTTTCTGCAGTTATTTTATTCTTTCAAATACATTTAACAAACCCGATTTGGTGCCTTATGGACATAACTAGTTTGCTGCAGCTGCATTGTATCCACGACCTATAATGAAAGGTGATAAAGTTTCAGAAGCCTTAAAAAGAAATAAATAATTTCATACAGTCACTACGCTGTTTGTGAACTTATCAAGCAGACAAAGTAGCCTAAACTGCGTCAGCTTTGGCAGAAACAAGACAGACGAGAAATCGATACAGATGAAGTATTCGAAGGGGAAGATTCTGTCACCAACAGAAGCTAAAATAATTTAAATCTAAGTAAAATAATGTGGATGTTCGATATTCCCAGAAAAATCCATTTGCACCTTTTAAAATAATAGTTACCAAATACCAATTAACATTCACGCAAAAGAGGCAAAATTTTAAAACTTTTGCATGAAAATTCATATTACTTTCGATAACAGGACATCAAGGTATCCATCTTTAAAAAAAGAGCAGTAAAAAGCAAGTGAAGAAAAAAAAACTGAACTAGCTATCTAACAAGAAATTTATCCATACCTTGCGAAGAAGACCGTTCTCAAGCTTTTGTCTTTTTGCAGCTTGATTCTCAACCATAGATGTGCTACCTAAGCTTTTGGACATTTTCTCCATGAATGATGCGTTTGACCTGGAATTTGAACCAAAAAAATATATCATCAACCAATCATGACACATGAAATGCCCCTGAGTGATGGATTCCTATGACCGACAATTGTTCAACATTTGAATGATCTGATTATCTTTAAGGTCAAACAACGTAGCAAAATGCAGTTCTACTTGGCAACACAAAACAAAATACTGAAACTGAAAGTGCTGTGAGTCTGGAGACATTAATTTATTTTTGCATTAATGAGGAATCATCATCACCTAGGATAACCAGTCAGGAAAGGACCATTTTGCTTGGCCAATTGGCTTGCCGTTGGCTTCATAAGAGTTGAAGTCCTTGGGAAAGATGGCTTCTTCGGCAACTTGGTTTCAGTTTTTGATGTACTATTGTCCACCATGTGATTATAAAAGGTTAATCCTGCAGACATATAGCATTACGAGAAGACATCGAAAAGTATGTCAATGACAGAAAACAAAAGTCTAAACCATGTATGCAAGGGGATCTTCCGAGATTCTTCATTTAGAGAGGATAACCAATTCATTTGGAGCTAAATTGCGAGAAAAAAAAACATGGGTAAAATACTAGAAGAACAACAGAAAATAAAATTGAGACTTTTTCTATTAAAATGAAAAACAAGGCAGAAAGAAGACCTGAGGGTAAGTTTTTGTGTGGATCCTGAAACTTCTGATCGCTACCAACTTGTAGAGTGGTGCAGTTTCCATTTTTTTGCCCTTCAACATCTAGATGATGAAGTTATATTAAAGTGTCAACAAAATAACATCAATATCAAGATATAATTAATTGAACGACAGAGTCTTGTCATCTGAATGAAAAAAAAAAGAAGTAACCAAAAAAAAACTCACTATCCAGTCCATCCTTTTATGCTAGAACGAGGAGAATATACCACATCTTCTATTTTAACTAAAACACTCTTCATGTTGCAAATTATATAATTAAAGACAGGTGCATGAAAATCTTGTTTTCTAAGCAGATAAAAAGCCATAGCAAGCTGATGCAAATCTTCTTCCTTGGCAATATGAAGGGATACATAATTAAACATATTCCAAAGGAGATGATCAAGAGGGCAACATACCTCACCACATGATTTGGCTAGATCTACATATGCAAGCATGTAACTTTACATCAAGCACAACAGAGCAAAAAAACAATACTGCGAGGCATCTCCAACACTGAACTTTCAGGCCATTTTACACTCTTAAATCCCATTCCCCCCCAATCATCTTTTGCTTAAATGTTCACATTGTAATAGATTACAGAGTAGCAACATAATGTATCGATCTCCTTGATCTGTTTAAGTTGCAGCTCTATCCCCTATATCAGAATATGAGGTGCACTCCGGCTTACACCTTACAAATCTTAACCTCTTTGTGAGCTTAGGGTGAACTTTGATATGAAAAAAGGAGTAAGGTTTTCCTGTTACAATCAAGTTGAAAAATCTATAGCAGCCATGGAAATGGTACATTTGAGCAGCCATGGAACTGGTAGATTTGAACTAAGCAGGTCTCGAAATTAGGTGGATGCCACATAAAAGTTGAATCAAAAGGAAGAAGCACGCAGTCTCATCACATGGTGGTATATACAGATACATTTGTGATTCTTGGTTAACAGAGATACTGAAATTCCTTATGCTGAGCTACTTTTACAATTGTACAAAGGATAAATTATTACACCAAGTGTATCGGAAATTAATAATAAAAAAAATCGCAGCTAGAATTAGAAAACTACCAATTTTCCGTCTAGTCACCTAAAAAAGGTTTAACTGTAGGCAGGAACCTATGAATTTGGAATCTCATTAGTATGCACTGGAGGTAAACTTTAATCCACATTACAAAGAGTCAGCTAATAGATGCACAAGGTTCTATATTAGTTTTATTAACGTAATTCTTGTTGCAAACAATATATGTCTGATGAACACATGATTAAACGAACCTCGGTAGTTCATGTACACAACAGAAGTTTCATGCACCCCCTCAATATCAGAGTCACCCTCAGAATAGTGCATGTTCTCGACATCTTTAGCACCGGGGGAGATACTAATATCTTCCATCGACATTTCATCTCTAGGTACCAACCTTGCCACAAAAGCTGCAAAAGAAAACTGCCAAAGGTTAGTTAATTTCGACTTAACACATAACATAGCAAGCATTCTATAGCTAAAACAGATAGAAAAGACTCTCCAAAATCTTCTAATTGTCATACACCGAGAAAGTTTAAAAATTAATTAAAAGTCCAGATTACAGTATCACAAGCTGATGAAAATGCCGCTCTGAGGTTCACGGACTTCATCACAAAACAAACAATTAACCCTATACAACAGTGTCACGCCGAGGCCAGTGCCTCATACTCCGAATTAATTAATTATTTTTAGGAAAAAAAATAGATGAAAACCGAAAAATTCCATTTCCAGCGCGAGGTGTGAACCATAAAAAAAGAACCGAGCACATCTCGTCAGACTTGAAAAGCAAAAATTTGGTGCGGAGACAAAGAAGAACGTTACGAGAAGGAGGATAGCTTCCGGCGAAGTCGAACCAGACTTCAGCTTGGCGCGCCTCCAGACTCGACTCGGCTCGGCAGAAGTCGAAGAAGCGAGCGGCATCATACTCATAGTCGAGGTCAATCTCATACGCCGTGAAACTGTACTCCACCATATCATCATTCGCAGCATCCTCCACCATTTCTTCCTCCATTTCTGGCCTTCCTCCACGCAACACGAGTGCAGAAATCACTTCAGCTCGAGAATCAACAAAGTATCCGAGGGCATAGAGACAGTGACTGGATTCAGAAAAAGCCGAGAACTGAAGAATCGATTATTTGAAACGCGAGAGAATGGAAATTTGGACTGTGGTGCGTAGCACAGTATTTTCAGTTTTTGGGAGAGAGAGAGGGAAAGGAGCTTCAGGATCCGGAAATTTGAATAATTGGGGCAACATCACGGGTATGGTTGGATCCGACTGTATTGTATTCGTCACCTGACCATTTTGTCCCTTGCAAGAGTTTATTGAATTAATTTAGATCACTATTATAGCTCTTTCTTTTAATTTGCATGTTCAAATATTATTTTAAAATAAAAAAAAAAAAACTAAAATTCACACAGTTGTTCTTAAATAATTTTTAACATATATATTTTTTATAATAATAATTTATTTGAATTGAGAAATTTGAAATTATATTTATTTAATGTCATTCTATGACTTTTCTTCCGAGAAAATGAAAATGAAATACATAATACTATTTGACAATAAATTTCAAATCATAAAATTGTTATTGTTTGAGTCATTGTAATATATTTTAAATTAATTTCAATAAAAAGTCATTTCAAATTAACCTTTAAATCTAAATCCTTCCATCCGAACACAAAAAAACATGAACTAAATTAATTATAATTGCCGCGAAACTAATATTGATATCGAAAAAAATTATATGTGAATTACAACGATTATAATCATATTTTATTTACACAAAAACTTCTTATGAGATCATCTTTCATATCAGTTTTGTGATACAGATTTTCGATCCAATTCGACAATGAAAAATATTACTTTTCACTTTAAGTATAAACAAAATTAATTAATATTGCTATCCAAAAAAAGTTATATATGAATTACAACGTTTATAATCATATTTTATTTACATAAAAACTCTTATGAAATCATCTCAAATATCAATTTTGTGATACGTACGTATCTTCGAGACGATTCGATAATAAAAAAAATATCAGTTCTCACTTTAAATATGAAATGAGTTGACGTGTTTAACCGAAATAAATTTAAATAATCTTTTATTTATTGGTTGAGTAATAAGTGGAGGTTGTTTGGTGCCTTGCATGCTCACCTAGCAGATGATTAGATGCCGCGCAATTAAGTTCGTAGCGGTGCGTATTATGCAAAACAATCATCCCATTGGGAAAGTAATTACATGCAACACATTATTGATGGAAATTAATAATTCGCTCAACTTTAATCAACTGTAATTTGCATATTTACCATTTATTTTCAAGGAAATCAACTTGATTAGGGTTGAATTAGTTTTGTCAGGACCCATCATCGAAATTTTAAAATGCATAGGATTCTTTTTTTCTTTTTTAATTAAATATGCATGGACACAGTTTGGCACTGACAGGAGTTGTTTTTATCTGTGCTTTTCCTCGTGATTGTACTCAATTAAGGACAGCTGATTCCATGCACTTATGGAACCATGATTTTTTATTTATTTTTTTTAAATGTAGGATACGAACTACGTACGTTGGGAATTTTACATAAAACTTCGAATGCAAACAATTCTTGAGATTAAAAAAAAACCATTTAATATGGTCATTTTTTTCATCTTTTTATATATTGATTTTATCATTTACATATACATCTAATTAATATTAAAAAAAAAGTGGGATTTAAACTAAATATCACATGAATATTGAAACAACGCTCTTGCGAATAGGCTAGAGGGTCCTTTGCAAAATATCGATATTATTGATATGCTAAGTTTTATAATCTTTTAGTAATACCATATTATTATATAAAAAAGCGCGTCGAAGCGATAGAGAGAAGTTTCAAGCTTAAGCGGGGTTAATATAAATTTAAGCTAATTCTTTTTTAAAATTTAAGCTAAAATTTTAATTATTTCGAACAAATAAATGGAGTAAAAATGAATAATATATTAACTTTAAGTTCATGGATTAATTTTATGTTATATTCTAATTCAGTAATTCATTTTTATCTCCCGTCTCATCAAATAAAAATCTGTTGTAATTATACTATTTTAAAACATTAACATCGTCGGTATCTGTACTGCATATTCTTTATCGTTACACTTAACTATTCAAGATTAAACGTTGCTTGTAAAAGTTCTAATTTATGTTTATCTTATTCTTGTTCATATTTAAAAAAATCGCACTTCAGTGTTATTAAGCACGATTGTATAATGATATCTTCACTCACTAATGAAATCATTTATATGTATATTGTACTATTTATAATGCATGAACTGTTAAGATTGAAACTTGAACATAACTCAACCCCAAAAGCTAGCTCAAGGGGGAGGATTGTCCAAGTCCATATATGCAACTTCCAGGTTATTTATCCAACCGATGTGAGACAACTAACACACCCCCTCACGCCCAGGAATGAACATTTGGAGCGTGAAGTTTACAAATGACCCAACTATGGGCAGAACGGGTGGCCTAACTATAGGCATTCCAACACATAACGGTTGAACTTGAGCTCTGATATCATGTTAAGATTGAAATTGGACCTAACTCAACCTCAAAAGCTAGCTCAAGAAGAGAGGATTGTCCAAGTCCATATATACAACTTTCAAATTATTTATCTAATCGATGTGAGACAACGAACATGAACTAGTTATATTTGACCTGTTGGTGGTGGTGTTTTTCTCTAGAGTGACTCCACAATCACCAATCTAACAAATTTGTACTCGCAGATATTAATGCTCATTGAATTTGGAGCAGAAAATAATTGAATAGGGTTTGATTTATTTATTTTCCAAGTCCATTAACGATTTCATTAATTGCTTAGGAATCAGATTGGCAGCCTTTTCCCTTCTTTTATTTTGAATAGGTAGCCTTTCCTTTCTTCGTGCTCTTTTGGAAATTGGGGCTTCTGGTTTGACCACTTCTCTTCTTTAGTTTCATGAAATAAATTAATGGACAGTAGTAGGATTATTTACTTTAACAATAATATATTTGGGGTGGAAAATAATAAAAATTATACTTTTAATTCTGTAAACTAATTTATTTTTAGTTTTACTCATATAACTTGTAATGTTTGATTTTCATCTAATAATTTGATTTTTTGTTTTAGTATTTTTCTCCAAATCCATTAAATATATTAAATATTGTTTATTTGATATTGATACTCTTCTACATAACTCATATAATAAGAGTAAAACTGATATATACACATTAAAATTTATCTAAGAAAAAATAAAAAAGACGAGTTTTTTCTTCTAATTTTGAAATATTAAGTGTCGTTTTATTTTAGTTTTCTTCTTTGTTTTTGCTTAGATTTATTTTAGTGTGTGTAATGTAGGTTTATTCTCGCTACAACAGCTACGTAGGAGAATAACGGTGTCAAATAAATAATATTTGATGAGGTTAGTAGTTTTCAACAAAAAAAATATCCAAGTTAGTGGATGAAAACTAAACATTGACAAATCACAAGACTAAAACTCACAAAGATCATATTAAAATCACAATTTTTAATTTAACCGAAGTTGCTTTTGACATTTGTAAAATTATTTTTGGGAAATAAATTCTATAGTTGGTTTTTTTAAAACAAAAATATATAACTGTTATTGCTGATTTCAAATAATGCTAAAAAAATATTGGATAAAATTATTTTAGGATCAATTTCGAATTTAGTTCGGCCTTGGTCAGTATAAGTTAAACATATCAGTTGTGAGCTTCGGTGGGAGCGATAGATGAGATCCTACCTATGTGGACACTACCCTCACTTCATTTTATCGGATAAGATCTTGCCACACATATAATTTCAAAAAAAAAGTGGGTCCTATATATGCATGGACAAATCTTGGTCATCCATCCTATCATGGTGGCAATGCTCATATGGGTAAGATGAAATAAACCGAGGGGAGCATATCGGCCTAGTCTCCGAAAGAACTACTTTGGGTTTAATTGATGATCAATTTGTGCTTGACAGGATGGTTTTGAGTGGGCGGATTTCAAAATTTTTTGACTTGGTTGTATCGACAAAATTCAAGGTTATATTTGAATTGTTGAATTTTAAATCTAATGTATTTTAAATGTATCCAGATGTATATTTGTTATTTAAATAATAAGATCATAAACTCAAATCTATTTCTTATATGTTTATATAGTATTTCATATTAATAAAAACGAATTTATAGTCCATCCAATAATAGTGTCATTTGAAATTCATTCTAGTTTGTATTACTAATATGTAAATAAGTAAGGTGTGAATTTAATATTTGATATATTGTTTCATTGTAAACAATAAAATCAATTGAAACCCATGAATTTCAAATTCATGTCCTCAAGTATCCTAAAGTGAATTTCAATGCACATCATATATGTCAAATCATACATTTTTCACGGTAATTATGATGGTTTTCACATACTCTCAAGATATGTGTCATTTTAAATTCATTTATAAATCATTCTCGAAATCAAATCTCTCACTCAAATCAAATTCATTATTCCAAACACAAAATAAAATAATTGTGATCATAAGTTGCAATTGGATTGACGAATCTAAAGTTAATGATTTCAAATATATGATAACATATATATTATTTTGTCAAGGTAAATTCATTTAATAATGAATTTAAATTCAAACTAATTTTTTTTTTTTATCATTATATTACATTTAAATGTGGAGTCTCTTAATTCAAATATTCTCTCAAATTCAAATCATATCGTCCTCGTTCGGACGGGACGGAAGGATTTGAATTAATGAAACATTAAGATAATGATTTGAAATGACTTCTTTGAACCAATCTGAAATTCATCATAATTATTCGAAAAATAAATATTTTGAATTTGAAATTCATTGCTATATATAATTGTCAAAACAAACCAATAAATTTGTTTATATATTTGAAATCTCTAACGTCAAATCCATATATCTAAATGCAATTAGTCACACTTCTATGATGTAAACATTACAGGAAAGCCAAACCAAAAAGTAAAAATAGACCACTTTGTTGGAGAAATCGGTTATTAGGCTACAAAAAATGGAATAATATTATTGCCAATTACAAACAATCAATGACAGTAACTTCAGAATAAATTCAAAAGAATTTTATGTTTCTTTGTACCATTCAAATAAGTAAATGTTCCCCTCGTTACTGTTTATGACTCTGAACCATTTCTTATAGACTCAAGAACCTGAACAACCTCGGCCATGCTTGGTCTCCTTGAAGGAGATTCATAAGTGCAAATTAGTCCCAACTTCATAACCTGAATCAGCTCGTTTTCTGTAAACCCCCTCAAACGTCTATCGAAACAGTCTGAAGCTGAGCCTTGTTCGATCAAAACTCGCACATAGTCACACAATATCACTACCTCATTGACAGTTGGGCTTTCCACTGGCTTCCTTCCAGTAACCAACTCCAACAGAATGACACCAAAACTGTAAACGTCACATTTATCACTGAGCCTGGAACTTTGAGCGAGTTCTGGTGCAATATATCCCACGGCATTGTGAACTTTCGTGAGTCCATAACTATCCAACAGAGGGAGCAGCTTCGCCAAGCCATAATCGGAAATCTTGGTCTTGTAGTTTTCATCTAAAAGAATATTAGTTGATTTGATATTGAGATGAAGAACCGGAGGCTTGCAATCATTGTGAAGATAGGCTAGAGCTCGAGCTGTTCCGACTGCTATGCGAAATCTTCTGGACCAATTTAACTCAGGATTACCGGCACCAGTGCTGGTACCAGGGTAGCTGAGTCCATGTAAGTTATCATAAAGATTCCCATTCTGAACGAATTCAGACAAAATTAATTGCATGCTTGATGACCAATAATAGCCTTGAACCTCAACAAGGTTAGGGTGTTGAAGGTTTCCTAGACGTCCTATTTCATGCTCGAATTCATCTTGGTTCCTGATTCGTCCCAATGTCTCAAGTTTCTTCACTGCAATTGAAATGTCACCTTCAAACGTTGTTTTGTACACAGTTCCAATGGAACCTCCACCGATTAAACATTCCTTGTCGAGCAATGCTTTTGTGCCAGCTTCCCAATCCTCATACTTCGCGGGTAAATTTTTACTGAAGAGGACCAATTTACCGATAATGACATTCGAGTCTGATGAAGCTAATGGAGTGCTCTCCACAACCATAGTTTCATCTTCTCTTCTTCTCCCACGAGCCTTCATGTTAATAACAGTGATCACACAAACACCAGTTGCAATCAAGGCTGCAGCAACTATAGCTATAATTGAAGAAACACTGAGCTTCGGTTTCCTTGATGATGCAGGAGGAGCACCACTAGAGCACGTGTTCTCTAATGGAGCACCACAAAGACCTGGATTGTGGGAAAAAGAGGAGGATCCGAAGCTTTGGATTGTTTGAATGGAAGGGATGGAACCAGAAAGATTGTTGTAAGAGACATTGAAATGAGTTAAGTTTTTCAGATTTTCGAGCGTTGAAGGTATTGGACCGGAGAGCATATTTTCGGACAAATCTAAAGCATGTAAATTAGACAAATTTCCAAGGTTCAATGGTATTGTTCCATTAAGACGGTTATGATGTAAGTCGAGAATCAAGAGGTATGTCATGTTATCAAGATTTTGCGGAATCTCTCCCTCCAAATAATTTCCAGAGACATCCCTGCAATTATATTTAAAAGTTCTGTCAGTCAGAATAAAATAAAACCGTAAGATATAGACAGATAATGTGAAAATGGGAATGGACTCACAGCTCAAGAAGAAACTGGCATTTGCTGATTTCATCAGGGATTTCACCACCAAGTTCGAGGCTATGTAAATCAAGCACTTCAAGCCATTCTATACTACCAAATTGTGTAGGAATCGTCCCATCTATGGAGTTAGACGCCAATCGAATTACCAAGAGCTTCTTCATATTAGCAATGTCAGCTGGTATGCTTCCATTAAGCTTATTATAACCCAAATCTAAATACTTAAGGCCACTGCATTTAGTGATGCCTGCGGGAATTTCACCATATAAATCATTCCCAGAAACATCAAAAACTTCCAATGACCCAGAGCAAGCTTCTACATTTGGAATCTCCCCCTGAAACCCATTCCAGGACACGTTGAAATACGTAATATTTGCCAATCCAAGAACCTCGAAGGGTGCGAGTCCGGTAAACATATTGCTACCAAGATCCAAGAGCTCCAAGCTTTCACACTTTGAAACTTGGTCTTGAACACTTCCTGATAGCAAATTACTCCTCACAGATAAGTACATCATTCCCGGAATGTCACAAATTTCTGCAGGCAATCCCCCGCTGAGCCCATTAAAAGACAAATCTACCCCTTCAAGATTCAAACAGTTACCAACAGAAACAGGGATTGACCCCGAAAGATTGTTATGTGCCAAAGAAACGAACTTGGTGTGGTAACACTTCTTGAACAAAGCCGAAGGAATCTCCCCATTGTACCCATTTCTTGATAAATCAAGAAGCCTTATGTTAGGTAAATCTCCAAGAAATTCTGGGATCGATCCAGAGAGAGCATTGGAACTCAAGTTGATCTTCCACAAAGAATCAATCTCACCGTACTCAAATGGAATATTGCCAGTGAATTTATTTCCATACAAGGTCAAAGTTTTCAAAAACTTTAATCCAGATAATGCAGGAGACAACACACCACCTAGACCAGTGTCCCACAACACAATCTTCACCACATTTCCATTTGAATTACAAGACACACCGCTATAATATTGACACGGGCTTTTACTAGGATCCCAACTCCTTAAACTATCACAAGGGTCATTCGAAATATTACCCTTAAATTGAAGCAAAATCTCCTTTTCGGTAATCGTGAACCCTTCAACTACTATAAACTCAAGCGAACAAAACACGAAAAGGAGAACGAGGCAGTAGAAATATGTACCTAGTATTCTCATGTTCCCTACATAACCTCAGCATTATATCAGCTGGATCCAGTTCTGCAACCCCCTGATCTCCGCCTCTTCAAATTCCCTTGCTTTTTCCTTCATTAACCTCTGCAATATTTTGTTAATGGGTAGCATTCCCAATGCTGAATCTTGCCGGAAAACTTCAAGAAATTCAATTGCATTGGTGAGTGCTAGAAACAAAAATTTCTTAACGCAATCAATTGTGGGATGATCTCTCTTATGTGAGCATTGAATTTGGAACTTTGGGTGGTTTGTGCTTGAGGGGGTTGTCAAAATCTTAAATTTAATGCTCGCCGAGTCTGAAGAAAGCGGAAGAGTTGTGAGTTTGCGCTGGCATGCTTGTGTAGTGCTGAAATGGACAATAAAAAAATTGCGTGGACTGGCTGGAAAGAGAAGCATGAGGCACCATTTTTTAATCAATTGCCTCCTCTTTGTTATTAAACTTGTGGCAAAGTGTGAATATGTAAATAAAAGAAATTTTGTATTTTTAATTTGTTTTGGATTTTAATATTGTAAATTATTGGAGTTTGATTTTTATCTTAATTTATATTTATTTTGTTTAGATAATTTTTCGTCGGAAACCATTAAATACATCTTATTTGATACTGACATTCTCTTATATGCAAGAATAAAACTTATATTACATACATTAACATTCACTTCAGCAAAAACAAAGATGAAAAATAAAGCAAAACAATACCAATATATTCAGAATATAATGAAAAAAATTTATCGTTTTCTTTTGTTATTGCTTAGATGATTTTAATATGTGTAACATTCACTTGCCACATAGAAAAGTATTGATATCAAATAAGTAATATTCGATAAGTTTAATTGCTTCCTATAAAACAATGACTAAAACAAAAAAAAATTAAGTTATTGAAAGAAAACAAAAATTTGATAAATTAAAGGTTAAGATGCAAAACATGTTAATTTATAACTAAAATTACAATTTCTCTCATAATTAATTCAACCCTCACCTTAATACTATAAGGCTAAATCCAAAGGACCACATTGCATTTTTCATGTGGGAAAAGGTTAGGAAAGACACTTTAAATATCAAGTAACTAATTGCTATACTGGTTTTGTTAATAAACAAGTGTATTGGTCGTTGCCTTTATTTCCTACCATATGGCAAAATAAGGTAGGTGGTAAAATATAATTTGGGGGAATATGATGGTTTTATGTGTTCTGTTTAGAAAAAGCAAATTTAACATGAAAACTTGAATTTCTTAATTTGAGGCTAATGACAGTCACACATGATTTTCGCAAATATAAAATTTTTTGTTTACCAATAAAGAACAATAAAAATTCACATATATATTTTTTAAATCTTGAGAACCCACTGTCGTTATTTTTTGATACGATATGCGTAAATCTAAAGGACCAATGCAGAAGCCTGCAAACTACGCTAACCCCGTAATCCACACTGGACAAACCTTGTGTTACGGACTCAAACTGAGAAGGCAGAGACAGAGAAGAATTGGAACATCTTACATGTTCGTGAATGTCCGTCACACCCTACCATCCTAGCTACCCATTTGGGGTCAAAAAAAAAAAAATCACTTATCGGAATAAGTTTTGATATAAATGTTATCACAATAATAACGAGCATGCGAACAAATTCAAGATGAATTTAAACATGCTAACCATCACATATCTCTTATAAAAAAAAATTACTTTTTTAAAAAATGAACACAAGTGTTAATGATGTGAATGTGCTTATTAAGCAACAAGAGTACTCTTGTCTGCATAGAGTTTGGGCCTATATTATACCATATATGCTTTTATTGTAATGTCTGTTTCATCACAGAAAAGTAGCATTTATTCCTTGCAACAACCTCACCTCCACCACCACTGCCTCAAATCATGCATAATTATTTCATCACCCAAAGTTTGGAAGACAAGAAATTTAATATATGGAACGGAAAGGGATTGAAAATGATATGAGAATAATGGCAAGAGGCTGGTGCAATTTAATTCGATCACTTATTATTTTATGCATTTCAAGTAGTAGTACTCTTTGCCAACTATATCAAATTTTTTCTTTGGGGGAATATTACTAGAAATTTGATGGAAATACTTTTTTGCCAAAAATCGTGCCAACATATGTGCCACCAATAAGGTGATACTCACGTATTGGATGTGACGAAGCATATCAAAATTGTATATTCAATAAGTGATTGTCATCTCATTGGTGGACGCAGACGTTGACACGACTGGTGTGCTGCATAGCTATACTGAATATTGGAAAATGCATAAATAATATGCATTTAGTGTTGGGGGCAGAAGGGTAGTTGGTAATCCCCACAAGGTAGAGATCATGTTGCAGCCTTTTGATCTATACTCCCTCCCTCTCACACAAGGCCAAACAAATCTTACAATGAATTGCTGCACAATGTTGCTTCATCTTCCCTAAACAAACAATCGAAAGTGTTGGAAAAAGAATGCTTACTTTGGAAAACGCGAAGAGAACTCTGATGGGTTGTTATCATATGATTTCAACTGCATTTTTTGCATTATAATTATGCGCGTGGAATCATGGCATTTTGCATCATTTCGAAGGTTTTAAAATGTACATAAAATCATCACTTCACGAAATAATTAATATGGTTGAGCACGAGTATCTTGCATATAAATGTTTATGAATATATAGAGGTAAAGCAAGTATGAGAATAAAAAGTATTTCAGAATTTGATTTTATTTCGAGCGTGATGAATACAATGTCCTTAAGAAATTATTGTTCACAATATGTTGATGCTGGAATAATGGTAATTTCCTTACATGATACTCCAACAAAAAATAATTTATAAACAACAAATATATAAATTCTCCCAAAACAAAGAGAAACGAATTTTGATTGCTACAGAAAATGAATAAAGAGAAACGAAAATTGTTCTATCTGTGTTTATATCATAACATTATATTTATAATATATACATAACATTTAAGAAATGATGTAACTTTTCATACACACACCATTTGGAGTAGACACTTTTTCATTCAAATCCTTTACGAACATACACGCATTGCATGCTTGTATATTATTTTTTATAATTCATTTTGTTTATATTTAAATGAAGATCAAAATATAATTATAAGAAATAGTGAGAGAATGCACTGTAATTTTGGTATATTAATTACAAAAATAAATAGAAAAAAAAAGAAAGAGAAAAAAGGACCAAAGTAGGAATTGAACTTACAACTTGATGTTTAAGAAAATAAGGATCTATCCGTTAAGCTACATTTGACTTGCATTAAAATTTTAACACTTGATATTAAAACAGATCATAACACCAAAAGTTAATTATAACTCTAATGCAATGTTTGGTTGGAGGGATTAGGTGTGTTTATGGTTTTTTAACCCACATAATCTCATGTATGGTACGTTTTTTATTTAACCAAGTCAATCCCTCATATGAATGATTAAGTTATATTAACTGTGATAAAATAATCACTCATCACTCCTTAGGATTATTTATCCCACTCTTAATCCATTCTATTTTTCTAATTTTACTCTTCTCCTAAATCCAAACTCACCACTACCGACCGCCGGCCGACCACCGCCGCCAGCAGTCGGCCGCCGCCTCCGTCGTAGACTGCAGACCGCCGCCTCCGCTACCGACCGCCCCGCCGACCATCCCCTCCTCCTGTCGGCCGCATGCCGGTCGATGGTCGCCGCCCGTCGGCCGCCACCGGCCGCATCCGGCCGGACGACCACCACCGCCACCGATGACCGCCGCAAAAGTGAAATGACAATTTTATCAATTCATCAAAAGATTATTAATTATCTCATTTTTAACAATCATACCAAACATAATATTATTTTATAATTATATATTATATTTCTACTTCAATCATTCTTTTTATCATTTCTCTCTTAATCATTTTATAATTTTATCCTCCAACCAATCGTAGCCTAAAGGTCTTAAACTTAATAATAAAATATATATTATTAAAATAATAATCAAAACTCTAAATCCGGATTAATGTTAATTAATTCTAATTTATCTCCTAGTACCCCAAGTGCTGAACAGCTGAAGTACTATCTTTTGACAATTAAATATATTTTTTTGACAATTAAATATATATAATTTAAACTTTCCCTCCAAATATTTTACCAATATAATTTAAATTTATTTGAAGTACATCTTTTTATTAACTCTTCGTCTTCTTTTTTTCTTTCCACGTGAGAACAATTCTATATAATATACCCACTATTTCCAACACGTTTTATACCATTTTGCTTGTGGGATATAGGACGATGTAATTATACAACTTAAACCAAACATTAAATTGTAATCAACTAATGTTCCATTCTTTGTATCAAACAATGTCTCAGTTGTAATCAAATCGACGTTAATGATAATCCTACCATGTTTGAAGTTTGAATTGGTATATTTCATTATTCGAGGAACACATTAAAGGGTCAAGATGACACCATCATTCGAGACAAAAAGTTGACATCAAACGACAAAAAGATGAGATAGCCCGTCGATAATAAAGTAAACAGGAATAATACTGCACATAATAGGTTAGCACATAAGGGATGTTATTACAAGAGGGGAAGTGGGGAAATAAAAAAGAACATAATCAAATGAGAAGCGAGACATTTTCCGATTTGATTTTTGTTCGGTCTTAATCTCAAAAACTACCGCACACAACACACAATGTCATAGGAAAGAGACCATTGAATGTTAATGTGTAATATGCATCGATTCGGGTGCGCGAGGTTAAAAAAAAAATACTGTAAAAATATGTCGTATGTGGTTAACAATACTCGTTTTTATGTCTATCACATAGAACTCAAGCATGATCTTTTTCATAGTTTTTGTTTATGGTACGTTAGTGTTTGTATTAATAGTTTTTTTTTTCCGGATATATCACCATATGTATATCATACTAGGATATTTGTAAAAATTAAATTGAGAGCTTCGATATTCACTAAGAGAGTATTTTTCCAGTTAGAAAAATATATATTTTGGCTAATATAATAGTAAAATTGTATTCAATGTAGAACTCCGTGAATGTGTGCCATAGTTTGAGTCACTCGTGCTGTGGTGACAATATAGTGAATCCCTCGGATTTATATGTATGTAGTATGAAGGGATGACAACAATGGGGTGGGACGGGGTGGGGAGGGGTGGGGTGGCTTTCCCCATCTCTACCTCTACTACAGGGTCGAAGGACACGAGAAAAATGAGACGCTAAATTTTAGGAAAAATAAAATTTTTAGTCCATTAACTTGTCCAACATTAGGTTTTAATTCATTATATTTTAAATTTTGGTTTTGATGTGCTCACTTTTAATTTTTGTTATTTTAGTCTAATTGCTGACATGATATAAGACAAACCAACAATTTTCGATGTCACGCCAGCATTTCTTGGTGCCATGTCAACAATCAGACGAAACAAGACTGAAAGTTAAAAAAATGTGAAGCCAATGTATCAAAACTAAAGTTTAAAAACTTAGTTGATTAAAACTCAAAACATAGAAAGTTGGATGAAAAAAGTGTGTTCCCTTGATTTTATTGCAACCAAGCCTTTTGGGGGATTGTTTGGTTTTCTTTTTAAAATAATTTAAGATGGTTGAAAATTGGTAATATAATTATTGCACTCAAGAATATCTTTTCTAATAATTGCACTCATGACAATCAATGAGAATCAAACTCGTGACTTTCGCTCTGATACCAAATATAAGACTGAGTATTTGCCACTTTACCAAATCTATTGGGTGTTATAATTGTTCCTGCTAAGTAGAGCAATTGAAACGTAGCGTTTGTACTACTGTGCGGTTTAAAATATTTGAGTTGCACCATTATCACTAGTTATAGCTTTTGATAAAGCGGTAAGCGCTCGGTCCTACAATAATTATTACACCCAAAAATATATACCAACATCATATTGTATTTTTAATTCAACACATTATTAGAATATCAAATACACATGGTCTAAAATAATTGACAATTTTTTGCATGATAATAAAGCCGAATAAAATAATTTTTCTACAGAAATTAAATAAAATTACCATTCATTTCTTTTGCCATTTGGCAAAAAAAAAATTGTATTAACTTCTTTTAGAAATTACCAGAACCCAAAGCTGCTCAATTGATTTTATTGTTTAATTCAATGGAGAATATTTCAAGGAGGGATGAAATCGTATGTATTGTTTAGTGTAAAAGACAAGACAATATATTCTTTTCATATATTTGTTTTAGTTATCAAACTTTTGGATCGAGTTTTTAAAAATATAAGTTATATATACTCTTCTATCATGTATGGATAATATGAAAATGTACTAAAATGAGTTTAATGATATTTTTATTAAAAAAATATATAATTTTTTATAATTTGAGAAAAAAAATTTATTTTTGGTGTATACAAAACAAAAAACTACACCAAAATTAATTACTTTATTCTATCTGAATTGATGAATTTTAAATATATAAATTCAAATATTCAAATATATTTTGTAGTTTTAGAGAAACAGAACCATAAAATTCAAATCATTTCTTGCATTTTTATACAGTGTTTCATGTTAGTTACGATGAATTTCAAATTCATCCAATAATGTATGTATTTGAAATTTATATACTTTACATTACTAAAGTGTAAACATGCAAGATGTGGATTTAAGATTTAATATATTATTTTATTATTAACGATAACACTATTGTCGAAATCCATTAATCCAAATGGAACATTAGTCTCAAATTTAATAAAATAATATAAATATTTCAATATTTTATTCTCATATCATACAAAATTTATCATTACATTTCACGACCAAACAATTTGTTATATGATTCAAAATCAACTTGGTGAACAAGACCAGTTCAAAGAATGTGATATCGATTTTATAAACTGCATGAGACTGATTATCCATATTTGTATGTATCAAATGAAACTCAAGTTTATATATTAATGCAAAATTTTAATTATGTAAATTTCTTTAATTTGGTATTTATTAGATATTAAAGTTTTCAAGCAACCTCACCTACTTGTCCTATACATCTGCCCCCACCAAAAAGGCCTATTTTTAACAATAGTAGCATATACATAAAATTTTAGTGGAAAAAACTTAACTTCTGAATAAATACATAAAATAAACCGTAATAATAAAATATATAATTAACCTAAATTTTCATATCTTATAAAAAAAATCTGATTATATATTGTACAATAACATTTAATACAATGCATTTTAACTTTTTTAAAATATTTATGTTTTATTTTAAAAATTAATTATATATACATACATATTAATAAAAGATGTACACGTATTACATGTGTTATCATTATTTTTAATTTTATTAAATAATACTAAATAATGAAAACAAAATTATTTTTAATTTAAAAGATTTCTTCGACTTCAGCGATAAATTTTATTTAGATTTTGTTTATATAAAATATGGAGTTTTCCACGCCCTCTATTCCTTCGATACTATCCGTGTCAGGGTCAGACACACAAAGATTCCCGCTTCTTCTACGCCGATGATTTACTCCCAACTTTCAGGTCTTTTTCTTGTTTGATTTCTCGCTTTTATGAAAAGAATTGATTACTAGTTATTGTTTTATTTATTGAATTTCAGTTCTTTTGCAGGGATATGTTTATCGAGGTCCCCAATTCATCCGGGCTGTGGATGTTTAACTTAGTTATATATTTTTTAAAAATATTAGATTCATTGATCTATTATGTTTACTGTGCCGAAACAATTGTGTGGTTGCATGTGTTGAATTAATTTAGTTGATTTAGGTGGGATTTCTGGATCATTGTTGGTCGGAAAGTGTGTGCCGGATAGTTTATCACCAGAATTGTCTTCTAATTGTTCATCACAGTCTCCTCAGGTACCACTTGATCATAGTTCTAGTTCTAGTACAAAAATAGTTGGGTTTACTGCATAATATCTCAAATTGATTGGCCCCTCGTCAGATGAAGTTTTTATCATCCAGTATCGCTTAACTAACGGCGTGATGAGTTCGTTGTGAATCTTGATATCTAATGAAATTCGCAGAATTAAACTCTAGGGTGATGGTTCTTGTGGACTATAATGAATCAACGAATGATTACTGCCTTGTCAATTATGAGCTTGTTTCGGGTTATTTTAAACATGTATAGCAATTATTTTAAACATGTTGTTCATCCTTAATCAACTAAGTAAAATGAGCCGGCTGACTACTCCAATAGACAACATGAGATTAAACCCTTCATTCAAGTGGTTCACGAACAGGTTTTTCCTACCTTTCGTTGACTGAATTTGGTTACTCATACAATGCCATCCGCATGTTTTCACTGCATGCTTACTAAAAGAAAATAGTTGTTTCTGTCTTATGTGGTTTCTATAAAACAATTGCAAACTATTTATTTCGGGCTTAGGAGTTTTGCGTTCATTATGAAATGACAAAATGCTGTATCTATTTACCTTGTGCTTTTGATCACATGTTTAAATTATTCAGGTATTATGCTCCAGCATTAGGCTTTTTGATGTTTGCAGTTGGGGTTAACTCGAGCGAGAAGGATTTTCTTGAAGCATTCAGCAGACCAACAACCATTCTTGCTGGCTATGTCGGACAGTTTGTTGTGAAACCCCTTCTCGGGTATCTTTTTGGCACAATCTCAATGTCTGCATTTGGTCTTCCAACCTCCTTAGGTAGAATTTCCTGCACCTTATTTCGGATAAATTGACGATAAAACTAACTTATCCTGTTGTATGGATCAGCCGCTGGGATCATGTTGACTTCTTGTGTGAGTGGAGCACAACTCTCCAATTACGCACTTTTCTTACAGACCCACCAATGGCCCCACTTAGCATCGTCATGACATCTCTATCGACTGCTACTGCTGTTTTTGTTACCCCGTTCTTGTCCTTATTGCTTATTGGCAAAAAACTACCTGTTGATGTGAAGGGGATGGTTTCCAACATCATGCAAATTGTGATAACCCCGATTCTGACTGGTCTAATTTTGAATAGGTAAATGTTTATTCATGTATGCTATCACTTGAAATCAACTTCGATATCAGCAGCATTATTTTGTTTCTTACCTTAATAAACTTTAACCTGCAGATTCTTTCCCTGAATTTGTAGTGCAATTCGGACATTTTTGCCTCCACTTTCTGTTTTTGTGACTGCTCTTTGTGTCGGAGCTCCACTTGCTATCAATGTAGTGTCGGTCATGTCTCCTCATGGGCTGTCTGTGTTGCTGCTGGTGATTGCATTTCATGCATCAGCATTCATTTCCGGATTCGCTTTCACTGGTCTTGTTTTCCATGATTCTCCTGATGTAAAAGCTCTGCAAAGAACACTATCCTTTGAAACAGGTTATTTCATCTGTGCGGTATCATTTAATCAATGCCGGATTACAGTTATAAAACCGTTTGTCAGCGACTGCAACAAAATCAACATTTGACTATATATCAGTTTTAAGTGTCGTGTTTCGATCGCTTCATAAACAGTCACACAGGATAGCATTAGCAATCGCTGCTTTCCAATAACAGTATCGACGTTGTCTAACTTCTAACTGATTTCGTACTTCTTTTTACAGGCATGCAGAGCAGTCTTTTGGCCCTTGCACTTGCAAATAAATTTTTCCAAGATCCACTTTTCAGCATACCTCCTGCTATTTCTGTAAGTCTATATATGCATTATAGCAGAGTGTGACAATCACAATGATGTTTGATTATTTTGCTGGGGCTAACTCGTAGTATTACAATTTACAGACTGTAATAATGTCACTAATGGGATTTTCTCTCGTAATGCTGTGGGCTCAAAGGAAAGAAACTGCTGTCAATTGAGGTTAAGTGGCTATTGGTGTATTAATAAATAAAGTTTTTTTGAGTTTGTTCGACAGCAATCTGCTTGAAGAATTGAGAGCAAATATTTGAAAGCCAGTCGGTTATTTTTCCTAGTTTCGGATTGGTGATTTGATTTGAGAAGTGAAGCATGATTCGCCCTTGTCATCACAACTGCCATTTTCATTCAAGTGCCCTCTGGAGATGATAGACAGTGAAATAATCGACTCCTTCAGCTGAAAACTTCCACCTACTTCATTTGAATGCCAACGAATGTCTCCACAGTTTTTTTTTGCTATTTTGACATTAAAGAGAATCATGTATACAACTCTCATTATTCATCAGATAGGGTAGGACTAGCAAGGATGAGAATGAAGCAGCTAGATTTTCCATGTTTACTCTAGCTTATACATATTGAAAAGTGGGCAGACTGATGTTCTCCACGAACCTCTATTTCCGGCCTATGTATCTTGACATTGTGTAGCTAATGCAGCATTTAGTTAAAAAGTTCCAAGATTTTACATTTCATATTGGAATCGGATCGATATGTTCTTTATTTTCGACGGTCTGGTTTGATGAAAAGGAATATCTTTAGTTACTTAAATCTGTATAGGATTCGAACTCTGAGGTTTTTGTCTCAAATGACAACCAAACTTTAGCTGTACCTAGACACACAAAGTTTTGTTCTCTATGATGGCTGTGGGCTGATCAATCTAGTGTATTGACTGAACTTCTGGACTTTTACACTGTAATGCATGTTCTAAAACAGCAAGGGATCATTCGGGGAAGATCGAATGTTTTTGCTTTACGACCTGTGTTGTTGAATAAGATTATCATTTGAATACCAACGTTCATGTGTTGTATATTATTGTAGTTATCGTCTCTGTGTGTTCAATAAAGTCAAGAAAGGTCAATTATGTTTTACGAACACAAGGTTACACTGTATGATTGTTTGTTTGACAAATGTTGTTAATGTTTTTGGTCCAAATTTGTTTGATTTTTCAAAACACTCTCTCAATAATGGTTTTTGACCAAACACGGGGAATTTCGCACGGTTAATCGAATACATTCTCTACACTAAATAAAAGTGCTTCATTTTGTCGATTTCGTGTTAAAAAAATAATAATAATAATAAAGGCAGAAAACATTTTCGTGTCACGCCTTGAACTAAAAAAATAATGTTCCTGAAAACTCAAAAAATACCGAAGTACAAAAATAATCGATGCAAATTATTTTAAAAAAAATAAAGTTGAGCTTCAATTTTCTTGTTCTAGGCTAATTAATCTGTACGTGGATGCTTGCGAGCTAGATATCTTTTGTTCAATATTTAAAATTTCGAGTACAAATTAAATAGGTAAAATTGTAAATTTGGTATTGGATGTTTTTTTTGTCATTTTATTCCGTCTTTTATGTTAACAAATTTAAGTTTTATTCCATTTTTTATTGCAGTTGTAGTATGTTTTCTACTTGACACTAGAGTGGGGAATGTTATATAACTTCTTCATANATGTCTCACAGATAAAAATTCATGAGACCGTCTCACAAGAAACTTATACTTACATTATTCTTCATTTAGATTGGGTAACGGATTCTATTCAATTCGGTAGAAAT
Organism: Primulina huaijiensis; assembly: GCF_012295235.1. NCBI lineage: Eukaryota > Viridiplantae > Streptophyta > Magnoliopsida > Lamiales > Gesneriaceae > Primulina > Primulina huaijiensis. The sequence goes on along the minus strand of NC_133312.1, from coordinate 3,930,348 downwards.
GGTTATCTCTAATGATAACACAGAGGACTAAACTAGTAGAAAATCGAACACGGATAAAAAGGAAGAAAAGTTTTTTCCCAATTAAATATTATTGGAAAGAAAACTCCAAAAGTATATATGACAATGAGTACACTTAAATGGTGGTGGAGGATTGGGTGAAGTAGGTGAGTCACTTCTAGACAGAGAGTCATGATCAAATCAAACCCATGCAACGAAATTTAGTGTCACATAAAATATTTTTAAATTTATAATTATAACTTTTAAAAAATATATTTAATTTTAAACACAATCTTTAATTAAAGTACAAAATCTCCACATTTTTCATCCAATTAAGGTGTCAAAATCAAACACGATCTACCAACCTGAAAAAAAATCAGGTTTGAGTTTGAGGTTTTCGGGTTTGGGTCGGTCGGAAAAAATGATCGGGTTGGGTTGGGTTCGTGTCAACCAGGGTTGACCTGAGTTGACCCGAAAATTTTAATTTTTTTTTAAAAATATAATTAATAAATATTGCCTAAAATTCTATATATTGTATGTTTGAAAAAAATATTTATTGTATATTTATATCATAAATTTTTATATTTTAATATTTATTTTGAAATTTTTTTTTTATTTTTTTACAATTAGATTTTCAAATTTAAATCATATATATAAGGGAGATTTTGTTATTATATGTTTAAATTAAAGTATTATTATTATTTTTTGTGGGTTAATCGAGTTGATTCGGGTTCGGACTGAACATTTTTTTTGAACAATATTATTGTTCAACTCGACCCGACCCAAATTACTCGAATTGACACTCTTAAATTAACCTCTCAATTCAATTCTTGATGGCATTACCTTTTGGATAAGGTTGTCTTATAAATCATAATATCTTATTTAATTCAAGACAACAATTATTTTATATTTTAAAAAAGAGAACTATTATTTTTCATTGTTATATGCCACATGGAAAATGATATATAGAGTGGGAAATTAAAATTTTACATAGACAAAAAATTGCTGAAATTCTTATAATATTGACGTTTAAAAATGAAATTAATCTACAATTAGACTTCTTAAGAATAAAAATTAACTTTTAAGCATGAGAAATATCCGAAATGATGAAATAATTAATCGTTAGATCAATATTAAAAATTCGATTTCATCTATCAATATTTTTTTGAACGAACTTGTTGTCAAAGTTTTAAATGTGATTTACTTTGCAAGTTACGGGGAAAAAAAAACTTTTGTATATAGTAAAGGTATCACAATATTCATTTTCTTTATTTTTTTTAAAGAAAAATCTAATATGTAAAAAATACAAAACAGGAAGAAAAATATTAATATTTTATTGATACTGTCGGTTTTCGACGACTTTAATTAATTTCTTCGAGATATTTTGATCATAAACAGTAGCTTATGAATTAAATTTGCAACACCACCAATAATTTAATTTTTTCAAGGTTGAAACAATAAATCAAGGTAACCAAATAACTCGAATCCCTCTCTTATTATGAAATAACTTAAAGAAATACAAAGGGGGCAGTGCATTAAAATATTACATCAAGAAAAATTACTCAAAACAAGATTAAATATGATTTAATTAATATCATTAATATTATTCTGTATCAAGATATCGCTGATTGGAGTTTTAATGGACACGGGATTTATATTATTCCCGGAAAATTTCTTTTGAAATTCAGACACCAAAGCAAGGTTCTCTTGGTGGAGAAGAGTGGCCTTCTTCCTTAATTTTTCGTTCTCTTCGAGGATGCTGATGTTCTCCATGTACAGCTTTATGTTCCTTAATTGGATATCACTTCCAACCTTCTCTTCCCATTGGTTCCTTCTCCTAATCAATAATATTATATATTCATTCTATAAAATAAATAAATATAAACAGTATTGACTCGTTTCGGGAGACCGTGATATTAATCAAAAGAATACATAATCAAATTACCATTTATATACATAACTACAAGCTGTGGTGATATAATTATTAGAAAAAGAGTAACAAAATCATATTCAATTCTATGTTTCTTATTTATTTAATTATTTCTAAATATTTTCATTCAGAATTCGTTAGCAACAACTTCGTATCCATCACAAATAACATACCTAGTGAGCCTGTGGAAATGAACCCTAGTCCGCTTCTGGTTTCGCAAGGAAAAGAGATGTCTGTGCAGATGTAACCATTGAGTGGTACTAGTGCACATACTGATTCAATTCAAGAATCTGTGGTTTAACTGTTCGGTGAATGGAAACTAACAAGATATATATATATAGCAAGAATATAAAGTTGGGATGAAAACGGTGTACTTAAGTATGCAGCAAGTTGTCCGCAGGATTGTACATGAAGTTGTGGGGAGTGTTTAATTTTCAAGAATGGTAATGATGGCATAAGACAAATAGTCATGATTACTAAATTCTGCAGACCCATCTATCTATATGTAATCATAATCATGCATGAAGAGGAAAGCCAAGTTGGAAAATTGTTGTAGCATGTGTGAAGTTTGTACCAGTGGATTTTTGGTTCAAATTTGAATGGATGTTATATGTATGTATATAACTAGAAAATCTTAAATTTGGAACGATATTTCGAGTTTGAGATTCGATTACAACGAACTTCTTTTTCAAATTTAAGAAAAAAATATGTTTGGAACAGAGAGAGTGAAACATATTTATTAAATTTGTGGAAGTACTCAATTTTAAATTGTAGAGAGTAAAGATATACTTACTTTTAGCATGAGGTATCTCGTGAGACGGTCTCACGAACTTTTATATGTGAGACGCGTCAACACTATCGATATTCACAATAAAAAGTAATACTCTTAGCATAAAAAATAATATTTTTTTATGGATGACCCAAATAAGAGACCCGTCTTACAAAATACGATCCGTGAGATCGTCTGACACAAGTTTTTGTCCCAGAAAAATGGTCAAAAATAAATTAATGTCATTTGAATTATGTGTATATATAAAATTATAATGGATGTGGTACATTATGAAGGGGCATGAAAGATCAACGCATGCGGGTGACCAACTCCTTCACCAATCCTCTCCGATTTCAGTCATAGTTTGACAATTTGTTGATATGGTATTATGACTAAATCTTATATTAATTCCACCATGACTTTCTATTATTTTATTTTATTACATCAGTTTAGATATCACTTGGCGTGGATTTATATATTCTCAAGTAGATTTATAAATTTCAATTTTATTTAAGTTTTGCGTGGGTCGGGTTTCCATCTCAATTTTAACTTGATCTGAAGGGTGAATCGGGGTTGAAAAATCTTATTTACTCTATTATATTATATATACGTATATACGAGTTTTGATATGTTGCACATTTATTTGAGCATCGATGATGTGAAATTCACGTATTGGATGTATAATTTTTTCATATTTCATCACATCCAATAAATGAATATCATATCATCGATGCTATAATAAGTGTGTAAGATTAATGTGCAACATATCAAAACTATATTTTTGTTCATGTAAATTGTAGATTAGTCATTTTTCTTTGTTATTTGTCAATTCATGGCCTTATAACTCTACTAATTTGTATTTTTTCTCAATTTTAGTCATTTTTTATTGGAGTGTCGACGTGGCATCGAACACTTAATAATACAACTCTCCAAAAAATTTCTCTTCACAGCCTAAACACCTATCCACCAAAATTGAAAGTGTAGAAATAAATGTTATAGATTAAAAATGAGATAATATCATTTTTTACCTCTGGAAAAACCTAAAAGAAAAAAAAATTTATTAAACGACTGACACTTTATATCCATATGATCAAAAATAGCTATAAAACCCCACGTATATTCTGTTGTATTTACACGCATTTTATGCAACCCATTATACAAAAGTATTTGAACATGAAGTGCATGTAATTAAATACAATTAAACATCGAAGGTTTTTTTTTTTTTTTTTGCTTATTTTAAAAAACACTTACGGTGATGTAAATTACCATTAATTAATTAATAGGGAGGTGTTGTGCTGAAAACTCTTCATGAGAAACATCGATTAACTCTACATGTTTTCAAATCTTGAGCATGCGTACTCTTATTTTACGTGTTTTCATGGATACATGTGCTAATTATTTGAAAACACATGCATGGAGTTAATATATCATTTTTTCATGAAAGGGTTTTCAGTAATATCGAAATTTCACAATAATAACACATCTAATTTTTCCTTGATACATTCACAAAGGGCTAGAACTTTTGTAAATCTTCAAACAACTATTTATTGGTCAAGCAAGGTATTAATTAATACCCCTTCTATGTTCTTGTAATCCTATTTTTGTCTCAGCAGAGTCTTTCAGTGGCATGTTTGGAAGAGATTTATATCTCTGAATCTAAGCTATCTCGTCATAGTCAATCAATCTATTTATCGCAGTCAAGAGTTGTTCCTGAGAGAAATCTTACGACATCAAGCTGAATCAAATTAACTATATATAGAGAAAAAGAGAATAGAAGAAAGAGAACTACGATTTCATATAATAATAAATATCATGAAAAAATATTCAAAGAAAATAATTAAGTTTAGTAGATAGAGTTACAGATTAAAGATCAAGAGAACTAATCTATTCTTACAAAGTAAATTAATCAAATTACTCTGTCACAATCAACTCTGATGTTAAGGTAAACTAATGCATGCTAAGTAGAATAATTTAGAGACCAAAAATATTATATAAAAGTATTTACGACAAAAAAATATTTCAATTCCGAAATGATAGTTTCCCTGAAATTTCTTTGAAACCTCATTTTGAAAAAATTCTGGAAGTTTGATTTTAATTGGAAATGCAAAAATATTTGGTAAAATTAGAGGTCAAACAGAAACATAATGTAACTTAAATAATGTATTTGTTAATTTATTCGAAAAAATTATATTTTTGGTCTTGTATATTTGTTTATTTACAATTTTGGTCATCTATGCTATCGAATTTAATTTAGTCTTGTATTTTCTGATTTTTAGCAATTTTAATCATTTTTAACCTAGAGTGCTGATATGTTACTACACACGTCAGCATCATGTCAAAGAAAATGACTAAAATTTGTAAAAATAAATTATAAACAACTAAGACTGAAAAAAATAATCAAATTGTACCCTCAATTTTTTAACATTTAATATCTATTTTAGCTTATATAATTCTACATGTTTCAAATTATTTTTTCTTCGTCAAGATTCTCATATCAATGCAAATAAATGATGCATTTTCTCGATAAAGATAATTCATTAACTGAGAAATGAATGATAATTATGTACTTGGAGAAGTGCTCGGTTTGACCCAGCTTAAGGTTGTTGATTAGTCTTTGAGAAAATAAAATAAAATCGAATATATTCATTTATTTTGGGGAATTAAATAATACCTGGATGAATACAAAAAGGAGTACTCGATTACGGAAGGAAAATGCGGCACCCCAAATAGTCTTTAAATATCATTACCTTTTACAACTTGATAGAAATAATGTAAACTGCAATTAAAAAAACAAAAAAAATTGAAATTTTAGTCTTATAAATTAATTGATTTTTTAGATTTTAGTTATGTAATTTGTTAAAATTTAGTTTTTATCTCCAACTTTTTTGGTCATTTATTTAGCACAAAGCCATTAAATTCAACGAATATTGCTTATTTGACATCAATGTTCTCCTATATGACTCATGTGACGAGAACAAAATCTATATCATATATTACATGTAACTACGGACTTCAGTAAAAAAAAAAAGATAAAAAATGAAGAAAAAATATACAAACTACAAAACTAAAAATGCAACTTCTTCGTTGACATAACAAAAAAATGAAAAAAAAAAAACATGCAAGTTACGTGAATAAAGTTCAAAATAATTATTAACATAATCAAGAATAAATATTATAGTACCAAAAATATAATTTTTCCTCAGTTACAAACCTAAAATTGAAATTTTCCTCTATGTATATAATATATATACATATACATACATTATATAATATGTACGTATATGTATGGTGGCACAATTTTGATTGAGTTCGAGTCATTTGCAGAGTAAACTTCCACCTATTAATGATATCGATGACAAGCAAAATATGAGGTATATAATAATGGGATTTTGAAGAATACAAGAACCACTCAATCCTTCACATACTTATTGCTTTGTTTTACTACTAGCTAGCCACTGGTATTGTTATAATTATTATTCTTATTCCAATATAGAAAAATGACAATTGAGTTGGGTTTTTGTGGTCAACAAGATAATTAATGAAATTTTATATGCCTTTAAATTTTATTCTACAAAATTTACAAGTGTTTTTGCAGAATTCAATTGCTCTTTCCCTGTCTATTTGGCATGGTTGCAATTATACTTCACATGTATCAATCATGCATTCGAGTGTGTTTGGGCCCTTTCATCATGTTTTAGGGGCTACTTGATGTTGAAGTATTTGCGGGACTAGAGGTGTAAATCGAGTCGAATACGTATTTCATTTATATATATATATTCGAGTTCGAGTTAGAATCAAGACTTATCATAACGAGTTTGTCCTAGTTAGAATTAGCAGACAAACAAGTCTATGTCCAAATCTGTATATCATAAAAGCCAAAATCCATGTCAATAGTGGACTTAAAAAGTGAGTGAGTGGGTGAAATAATTCATCCATTTTTAAGCTATATATGTTTCTATAATGATTGTATTCAAAATATCCCTAAAATTCACACCAATTTCATTAAACATACATGTGTATTTTCAATGGCCTTTCGTCCAAATACCACCAAATGTGTCAAATAGTACCACAAGATATCGACCCCGACCCCGACCCCGACCCCGACCCGCTATATCTATCGGAATCGCCATCAACACCTCTCTTCTTCAAGATGTTTCATCCATATAGGTGAGTGATTCGTGCGTAGATTTTTCCCTAATTTGTTCGAAAACATTTGTTAAACATCTGCCAATATAAAACTTTTAGTGATAATTAATGGTTGAGCATAAAAAAACATCCCATTAATCAAATGAACGCAATTTTGTATCGTCTCTTTGCGAAGCTGCTCAATTTAAATATATAATAATTAGCATACAACTATAAATTCGAGTCGGACTCGATATTTGAGCACGACGCGATTATTTCAAAATTCGAATTATTCTAGATAGATACAATTACAATACCTTTAGTGGGATTCTTTTTATTCTAGATTCAATCAATTTCTGCACAAATATAGGAAAAAAACCCCCATGAACAGTCTTTACCAAGCAATGGTATCTCTTCTGCTCAAAGAAGGTGAAGAGTTAAATACCTCCTGCCCGAGCTCGTTTATCTTGTTGATCAGAAGCATCTTCTCTGTCTCGAGTTGAACCATGTACTCTTCTTGAGTATCATGCAGAGTCTCAAGCTCGCTCAGTGATTTTGAAACACTTTCAAGATCGCTGTCATCAATCAAAGATTGAATCTTGATCATCATCTGCTTCATCTGATCAATCCAAAAAGCAGGTCAGTCTTCTTAGAATAAGAACTTTGCCAAGTTTTTTCATATGAAACATATTTATAAAAATTGGATACGGCCACTTCCAATCTTGTATCTTCTACTACCCATACAGATTGTACATGTTCCTCACTATTTTACCTGCTTTGAGATTTCATGGTGCAGTTTAGTTGGGGACGACTCAGAATCTATGCTTGATTTCTTCTCTGATTCGGGAATTTTTTTGGTAATCTGGATGTGGATTTCACCTTTTTTTACTCCTTGCAGAGGTATCCATTTTTCAGCCATCTGATTCGGAGCTAACATCTGGTATTCGACGACACAATCTCCTATATTGGTTGGGGGAAGCAACGCGTTGTGATCCTTGACATGCAACTCAAGGGGACTACCATCATCGGGGAATTCAAATGTTTGATGCCATTTTGGATCTAATGTCTTGTATACAACCTGCAAAAACATGGCCAAACAATAGTAAGTATGCAGTGGCAAGCCTTGAGTGGCACAACACATGTAAAAGACTCAGACCTCGTACCTTAGTCCTCCTTTTAAGGTTTCCATAGTGAACACTCACAAATGGATCGCTAGTTCCTCGGAGATCAGCTGCAACAAGATCTCTTGCTTCAATTAGAACAAGTTCAACCCAAGAATGGGCTGAACTCCCGTGTGACCCCTGAAAATTACAAAGAAATTGCAATAAACGTCTCATACTCCAACTTCCCACTCTATAATGAATGTCCAGAAGTCTAAATCCAAAAATTACAAAGAAATTGCAATAAACGTCTCATACTCCAACTTCCCACTCTATAATGAATGTCCAGAAGTCTAAATCGTAGCTTAAGCTTTTTGATACATGTACCTTGGAATTTTCAGTATCGGCAACTTTCACCGCTTCTATGTGAAGATGCAGCTCTCCCGAACTGACTTTTTCGAGGGGAATCCATACATCTCTTATGGAACCTTCTACGAGTCCTTCCAAGTTGACTCGAGCACTACCTATGTTATCATCGGTAAATGTCTCATCTGTACAACATCTTATCTTCAAATATTCTCCGCCTGCAACCTCATCAAATTCAAACTTTTGATTCCAAATTGGGTTGGAAGAATGTGAAACACTTCTTGTTCTCTGAATAGCCTGGATCCAAATTTATCCAAGAATTTCATGTTAACTATCCATGAAAACCAAGCTCAAAATCTCGATGAAGAGAGTAGAAGTAGATTGAATCTATTAAATAATGATTAATGGTGGCAAATGGAGAATTAATTATACTTTCCCATACTGCAATTTAACATAAGGGTCAGATTTCCCCATTTTGTCCTTCACAACAAGATCCTTCCCGTCAACCACCGCAATGTGAATTTTCCTTCCAGTTTTCGGGGAATAATTCGATATCCCGTTCACTGGATGATAAGAGCCTCGACCAAAATTAGTCAGGCTATGTGTACCATCGGAAAATTGCCACTCTTTAAGTACAAGCTTCACAGTCAACTGCAAGATAGTTAGGAAAGCATGTCTTAGAAAATTCCATCTTTATTGCATGCTAGATAGTGACAAAGAAGAAACTTTTGACGTTATGTCCAGATAGAGCGGTAAAGCTAGATAGTGACAAAGAAGAAACTTTTGATGTTATTTCCGGATAGAGCGATTTACCGAGAATTTGATATCCCCAGTTGTAATGATCGCTTTTAAATATCGTGAAATTAACTAAACAAAATCCATTGATTCCAACATTTTAAAAAGAAATCCACTGATTCCAAATATGTAGCTAAAGCTTAGAATTTACTACTTTCATTTTGTTAAGAAACATTTTTGTGATCAAACTAGAAGCAAATGATTTCAAATCTGAGGTAAAACCTTCAATCAATATGATGTGACATTATATACGAAGAGCTTCATGTTCCTCAGAGGTCTTCAAGAATATTAAATTTCAACGAAATTACAATCATTATAAACAAAAAGAAAAAAGGCAACAAAAACATACCTCTCCTGAATGAACCCCCTCAAAAGGAACAGTCATTTCGATTTCTTTTCCACAAAACTCAGCATGCTTGGCCATCACCAGGGAATCAGCCCCGATGGCCCAAAATATGGTCGAATCATCTGGAGCATATCTCATCTGGCATTGGATTAGGAGAAAAAGTTGTCAAATTGGAACACAGATAAGTAAACCATAAATCAAACACATCAAGCATAAAACAATACCTTAATTTCGCAGCTTGACAGATAGTCATATTTTACACTTCCAGGAGTGCATTCGTAAAGATTGAATTTAACAGTTCCAGCATTGTCATGTAGGATAAGATTGAATGTGGAGCCCCATTTAGGATTTGATCCCATACTCATGTTCGTTTTCCTAGTTAATTCCTCAAGTTCAACCTCTAAAATTGTACGAAATTCTGTATTGGAGCTGCCATCTTCACAAGTATCTGTTGAAGAGTCTTTTTGTTTCGTGAAAGGGGAGCCCCTAGAATTACTCCGACAAAGTTTACTGGCAGAGACCACTGTAACATATAATACGCCAGCCACAGCTTTCTTTTGTAAGTCTTCAGCTGGCAATGCAAGACACTGGCGTCGAGGTTCGACCATCTTCTTATTCAATGTATCCGTGGTAATTTTAACCTTAAAAAACAAAAATGAAACAGGCATTTCTATAATTGGAGATGCCTAAAATTATTGTTAAAATGTTTGTGATACGACTGTCCCTAAATTTTATTAAAATTTTATGGACACTTTCCCAACTGGTCTAACACTTTTATGAGAAGAGTACAATGTCGTGTCTAAATATCTATCACTAATATGCATATAAAAGATAACGAATGATGTTATAGCAACTCAAGAGTTTATCGTTTTTTTAATCTTTATAAAAATCAAGTGTTTATCACTATACCAAAAGATATACTAGTGATGTAGGAAAATTTAAACTGCCCGACAGCTCACGTGCTGAAAATTGATCGTTGTTCTGCATATGCAGGCAGTCATACAGCCATACAGGACAAGTGAGGCTGCTATTTCTACTCAACCACCACATTGATTGGTATACCAATGGGATATGATGAATCCAAAGACTTCAAACTTATAACAGACATTTTGTCGTTCAAAAGACCTAGAACACAATTAGATGAGATGTGAAAGCCATACCAGCCATGAGGAAACGCCTGGTAGCTCGGTTGCAGGCAGAGACTGGCTTCCACCACTTCCAAAAGCAACACCAATTCGCACTTCAGGAGTTGATACAAATGAGTATACAATCGCTTTTCCATCTAATATAGGCACCAAAAGCAGCTGAAAACACAAATTACAAAACACTACATCAGAGACAAACATCAAACTAATTAAAAGCGGGACCATAAAAGATGGAAAAAGGCGGGTCATTTAAAAATTTGCACAGGATTATTCATGACTGGAAGAACAAGATTATTATATGGTACATACATCACCCTTAATGTGGATGCTATTCACAATTATTCTAGCTGTTCCCAACTGCATGGCCAGTTTAGCAGACAACAGGATATCAATGTCAGTTGTGTCCCAGTCGAAACCCAAACGCATGACTCGCTGTTTTATAAGAAAATGTCCGTCATAATTCAATAGCATCAATGACAGAGAAAATAGAGACACAAAAATCTAAATCATCCAAAGTGTGACCCAATATTTGAAGCCTTAATCAATAACAGATAAAATAAGTAACGAGGATAAGGAAAAATCACAAGATGCTTTATTCTATCAACAAAATAAATAACATTTAACCTGAATTTTTCTGACTTACTAATTTTATAGATATAGACTCGGGTATCACCTAATCAATCAAAGATATCAACTGAAACAGAAAAATTCATAGGAATGATATTACAAATACGTGAATGTGAAACACTTAGCTCTGCCATTTGAAACCATGGTTTTCAACCAAAAATAAAACAAAATCCGTGTTAGAAAGGAGGTTGTGTGAAGCATCTAAGAAACATTTTGAGTCTCACAAATTATTGCAACTGAATCAACAAAAGTTGATTTCAATCTAAATCTTTATGGCAGACAATATAAAATCTGATGTGTTAGCAAGAAGGTTAAATGCTTGAATCACGATTTAAAAATAAAAAAGTATGTCAAACCTGATAACCTGAAGTTGTCCAGCGGATACCATGCAGCCCGAGTAATGGAGGACGTGCACCAAGTGAAAATTCTTGCAACTCGATATTTTCCTGTTGAAGCGTACTCGCACTATCAGCTACCCTTTTACATCAGTTAGTTGCTAAAAATCCTTCAAGTGATGTGACAAAAAACAGAACTTACAATTAACTTTGACTTTGGATGCTTCAAGCGCCTCTGCACATAAAAAGATAAAAAGCAATAGCATATAAGAAACAGGCAAACAGCCTAAGAATTTAGTGCCAAAACGCTTTTGATGTTTGCAAAAGAAAAGGATGCCAGGATAATTAGTTGAAATTTGTATATATAAAAAAAAGATAATTAGTTGAAATAAAAGTCCGTATTGAACAAAAATTTACCCTAAAAACTTAACCAATGAGAGAGTATTTTTTTTAAAGATTATCAGAAGTATATACTTGTGAATACATTCGTGGATGAAAGAAGGCAGTAATGCTGGTCCTAAAATGTCGTTGAGAACAGATAGTCACCTCAATAATAGATGAAAAACGCGAAGAGAGCTTTGGGTTGATATAGTTTGGCCAAATATCAATCAGCAGCTTGTTCAACCATTCACATTGTTCTAAAGGTGTAACTGGCTGTGCATACATAAGAAGAACAATGCACAAAAATAAATAAGCACAAGCACACAGAAATAAAGGGTACGCACTTGTATGTGCATGCGTGCGCACACACACACACACACATATATATGTGTGTGTGGAAATAAGCAGGAAAGATACCGAAGCACGTAAGGTCAAATGCATCCATTTCTTGTTTAAGTCTTCCTCTAATATTCGGCGTCGATAACTTCCATACTACAAAATATAGAATGAGTCAATTTTTACAAGTTTGTCATCATCTGCTCAAACAGGAGCCTTGACACAACAAGTTATTAAAATCGACAACACATGAATAGCATGTTATATTTGGCGAAACAAAAATCATAACTACTATGTATAATGTGATTTATAGAGCTTATGCAAATTGACAAGTCATCACTATAATTCATCACATCTGCTGTCATTTTGTATTCAAATGTAACTTGAATAGCATGTACCTATAAACATCAAGAATCAAGACCAAAAGCAATTTTCGAATCCTGTTTACCAGCATGTGCAATGGATTAATTCTAAGCAACTAATTTATACAGTGATACTGAAGCCATATTAATAATTTGCTCAAAAGCACAGTTTGAGAGCGTAGTCCCAATTACCAAAGCATAAAAAGGGTGCTGCAAAACAGTAGTATTCACTGCATTTGAACTCCTTTCAAGTAGGCCAAGCAAGAAATGACCGAATCAGTGAGCAGTCATTTATACACTCCCTTCAGATTATAATCATTTACTCGATACTTCAAAAAAAAAGGCAAATTTTTTATGATATCCTCTCATATCGATAAATAACTAGCCCAGAATAGCTGTATAAACAGAGAGTAAAGTCACAATCCAAATGAAGGTATGAAGATCAGAACATCTTTTCTTTGTTCGGAATCAGTTCAACGTTTCAAGTTTTGACAATGATAAATATTCAAATCATGAAAACAGTTTGACACTATAGACTTTAAACGATTACAAGAAACTTCAGTGAAACTAGTCACAATAATTTGAGACATGTTAATTAATAGTGTGAGACATATATTTGCAATGTAAAAACTGTTCAAAAAATATTCATGACAAGAAGGAACGCATAATCTACGATAAAAATCAGACAAAAAAGGCAACGGTTGCTTAAATTACCTGAATTGTAACCCAAACAGCAAGAATAAGAGGAATCCAATTGGAGAGATGAAAGAACCATCTCTCGATGGTCCAAAGTACCAGCAACAGAGGAACTACAAGTGGAAGTAGAGGCTTCTCATCCAACAACTTGTTTGAGAGTTCTAAAGCACTATTCCAATCCAAAGCTCTCATTTTTACACCGCCCTTCTAAATATTTTCGCAAAAAAAGATGCGTGGAATTCGACAGATTGCTAAGACTGTCACTTTTCTTGAAGAGATCTATCATAGTGTTAAAGACATCAAAACGAAAGGTTGCCCTTAAAAGAGGGAAACACGAGCGATTCTTGTTCTCGTCTTAAAAATCATTAATCAGATACTTAATACGACTAATAATGATCCAGCAGTTGAGGAGACGCAAAAGGGAACCACAATTTGAAGTGCGTGTTTATGTGTGGCTGCGTCGTGATTTTGGATCCTAAAACAAAAGTCCAAGACTCCAAGTCAACAAAGGGGTGTTCAAGCACTGACAACGAGATTAAAAAGTTAAAGACAACGGAAGTAAAAATATGTCAAATGATAACATCACACCCTTATTACAAAAATGCAGTTGTTTTGACCGACCCTTTTTGTTTTCCCTAGATTCTTGATCCTACAAATCAAGAAAACGAGAAACTTCGCAACCCCAAACAGTACCATTTTTGTCATTTAGTTGATGATTATAATTTTTTAGCCAATACCAATATCTGCACTGAAAAAATTATTATTGTTATCGACTCAACAAATGTCAAATGCCAAAAATAGTTATCGTAAACTTGAATTCCCTGATTAGGAAAATGATAGAAAGATCCTAACTGCTATTTTCATCTGTTGGGAATCAGCAGATTCTTCTAGAAATGCAAGGCGTGTCTGCTGCGATCTTCCAAGGCGGCTTTGGGTTTTCTTTTATTTGAATGAATATTTGCACAATATAATATAAATATCGCTTGGATCCTATTTAATTTAACGAATTTTGTTTTTTTTTTTAAAAAAACGTGCCGTATTTGAGTTCAAGCCCGACCGAAGACAAGAACACTATTGACAAAGAAGACCATACTACGTACGTCCATCTAGAACGAAAGACGATTTATATGCAATGTGATATTCGTGTGACCTTTTATTTTTCTCAGCCATTAGTAGTTGGTTTATTGAACATGATTCTTGTGAGACCATGAAATATTTAGACTTGTCGTGTAGTCTCATTTAACAAAAACATACGTTCCGACAAATATTGATCAAACATTTTGTAAAATACATAATACATATCGGTGAGGGTTATTTTTATGTATAAAAAAATATTTGATCAAGATCATTTTTCTAATTTTTACGATATTCTATCTAGAATAATGCTAAAGGTACAACCAAAATATCGTACAGCGATATTTACAACAATTAAATCGTGAGATTTTGTTATTATATCGTGAGATTTTGCATCGAATTTATCATGAGATGTTGATAAATGGAATTTTTGTATTGAATTTTTTGTGTTGTAAGAATTTTTGTACAAATTTGGTTGTACATATAGCATTACTCTTCTATCTATGAATGATGTCATGTAGTGTCTAATAGAAAAATAATAATAATTTTTATATGAAAAACAAAAACGATCCCAAAATTATAAGTACAAAAGAATTGCAATAATTCACTTGTTTTTAAAGCATATAATTCACATTTTATAACCTGCAGTTCGTCAGTAGTTGATATTGTTTCGAATAAAAATTACATGATTTTATAAAATAAGTCAGGGATTATCTTTATTGAACATCTTATAAGAATTTAGTATCTCATTTTTTAAACATTATATATTTGTTAAAAATTAACAAACACTTATAAATATCAGACTAAAATAAAAAGGTTGAAATCAATTTGTTCAATTCAATTCAAAAAGTGAGCAAATACAAAAGAACAGTTGAAATATGTGTATATATATTTTACAATATATAAAAATCCACATTAATATATTTTCAATATAAAATAAAACTCATATCACACACATCAAAATAAATTTAAACAAAAACAAATCATAAAAATAAAATAAAATTACACTCAATATTTCAAAATTGATGAAAAAAATTTTGTCGTTTTCTTTTATTTTTGCTTAGATAAATGTTAATTTACATGATATATGTTTTATTCTTGTTATATGAGTAATGTATGAGAATGTCAGTTTCAAATAAAAAATATTTAATAGATTTATTAATTTAAGATGAAAAATGATCGAAACAAAAAAATTCCAAATTAAAGAATGGAAATATATTAAACGACTAATTTTAAAAAGGTATCAACTATAACTAAAATTACAATTTTCTCAACTTCTAACTTTATCCACTCAAAAGTCTTTCTAACAAGAAGATGAAAAGACAGAAGTAACCTTCCAATTATCCAATATCACTTTAGACGTAACTAAAGAATCTCTCACAAAATTAATTTCTCAGATAATTACACAGTATTTTTATGATATAAAAATCAATTTAAATAAAATCTAGTTGACGCAAACATCAAGCAATTGATGAAAACACATATCGTGACATTTAATACTTCTTTTTAAATTATTATTTTTACCAAATATCTTAATGTCAGAAATATTTTATTTTAATTTTATAATACCTAACAAACTAACTATAATTTTTACAATATATTTTAAATGAGTAATACACTATCTATATTTACCACTTGTGTAAAAATCTTCCACCAATACAACCCATCCCCTTACACTATTTCAAATACATTTTCAACTCGGAGATCAATATATCATGTTTGGAACACAAATGAAGAAGCAAGGATAGTATAAGCCCCAAAGAAACCCGATCTTTAGGCGACGAGGAAAAGATTTAGTATGCACAAATTTGTGACGCCCAAATTATTTTATCTAGCCCAAATTCGAAGCATCCAAAACTAATCTAAGGTTTACAAACTATTTAATACACCAAATATAGATCGAAGATAATATCTTTTGTATTTGAAACCTAGCTATGAGAATGATAGATTGCGTCCATATAATCGGATTTTATTTAAATAAAGAAATTTATGCATCTAACTAACATTATAGATTCATCTATGCAACTGTCTCATTAATCTATATCCGTGAGACAGATAGATTCGGTTCATACTTATATTGTAACGTCTTTTCCCGAACATCTATATTAAACATAACTAGCATGCAATAATAAAACTTAATCACATATAATCAGAGTATGAAATCCATAACCAACAGAAAACACATAAACCATAAATATCCAGGATACATGTGGCTCCTACACTCACTCAAAGATCTTGAACCTGAAATATCATGGGTCACCGTAGCACACTGTTTCGTAAAGTTAATGAGCAGTTTCCCGTACCCAATCATTCAAGAAAAGAAGGCCGAGTGGCCTTACTCAACAAGTTTATATCAAAGATAACAGATTCAACAAGATATACAAATAGTATATATAATATGATATAAAATACATGCTTCGTATGACACATGAAATGCAACGCATATATATAATTAATAATAAAAATAATAAAGAATATTTTTGATTGTTTTGAAATTTATTTAATAAAATATTTTATAATTAAAAATAACTTCATTTCATTCATGTTTCATTTTTTACCAATTTTTTGACTGAAATAAAGCTATTATTCCATTCATATTCTCATTTCATTCCAAATTTGATTTCATTCATATCTTATTTCATTCCAGTATACCAATCATGACTTTATATTAAAATTTCTAAAAAATTATTTTGACCCTCTCCATTTTTTATGTGAACCACAATATAATATAATGATAAAATAAATTGAGAATATATATAAATTTGGACCCACGCATCACACGTTATAATAGTGAATTCTACCTCAATTAAATGGCGATGCGAAATCCCTATCATCGACCCAACTCATCTTTCCTTCTAGGCTTTTCCACTGCTCAACTATATTCATTTCATGACTTGTAGTTGATCAAATTCATTGTAATCCAACGTTTAAACTCATGTACTAACCCCGCCCACACCCACGCCCACGCCCACGCCGTTTAAACTAATGTACTAACCCCCGCCCCTGTCCACGCCCATCCCCATGCGCGGAGCTTCCATTCGCCCAATGTGAGCATCTTGACGGAGCCATAGATTTGATACTATCCGGGCTAAAAAAATTTCTTACCAGAAAAAAATTATACTACACGTCAATTAACTTCATACCTTGAGCTTTATTTATTTTTTTCTGCTAGGGCTAAATACAATTTTTTTTAAAATTTTTCTAAACTTCATCTTTCATTTTATACTCGTGTTATTTGGGCTAAATACAAGTTGGACTAAAATCTCAATGTAAATAATAAAAAATTGAAGAGTCAACCCAGGATATAGCCCAGGTGGACGTATATTTAGCTTAACCCTTGTACTGGTCCCCAAAAAAATAGAATTTTTTTAAAAACCAAATTGCATATCCTTCTATTAAATTTAATCAAATTTATAAAAATAATAAATTACGTTAGTAATGGTTAAATTATTGTGGACTTCTTAAAATTATAAACTCAAACATCTTACGTCATACATTATATAATTTCATTTCTTCGAAGAAATTAAAATATCTCATATATTACCACATAATCACAATAAATAATCAAAATTTTAATAATAACATATTTTATATATAATCACAGTAAATTACTTTATAAATATATTACTTTATAGAGATGATATTTTCAATTAAATGAGTGATGATTGGATGATGATTGTCTTGTTGTCTACGTAGAGAAATAAATATTCAAAATATAGAGACTTGAAAAAATCAATTGTAAGATAATTATTTTGTGTATGAATACTTGATTAGAAGATTTTTATTTTTATTTTTATTTATTATTTATAATATATTATTGCATAAGTTTTTACGTCGTCTCTGCTCACACCCATTATCTATAAAATAATGGGTTCAAATATAGGTAGATGACATTTCTGTTTTACCTATATAACTCGGCCTGTAAGATAGTTTTAGTGTCATTTAGAGTTTTAAGTTTTATTTGTAACATAATTTCAAAATTGATGATTCATAGCTCAATTTAACGTAAAAAAATCTCTAGTTTGAAACGATATATTTTGTTCGAAACTTAATTGTACCAATATCATCATCGACTTTAAAAAAACGTAATATAATTTTAAAAAATCAGTCACTTGTAGACAATATTTTTTAACTTTTTTAAAAAATTACATAAAGTGGCACGATTGCTTGCATATTCAGCATGTTTTCTTTTCATGAAAAATCATAAAGCAAACATCGGGCTGTGCTTCTTTATGAAGAAGTTAGGTAATATTTCACTATTATCTTTGGTACATCGCGCACTTTATTTTCTTATTACAAATGCACTTACCTTCACGAGTATAAGAAAATAAAGTTACGTCTTGACTAACAACTATAGCTTTTGGAGTAATGGTAAGCACTTGATCCTAACCATCACTATCAGAGCGAGGTGCATATTTGTATACTTCGTGGGATAATATTGAGTTAAACGTCCACGAGTGAGAATGTGAGAGTAATAATGAGATGAGTGACCTCATGAGAAGTTTTCGTGCGTCAAGCTGCTGTCGTTGCGCTGTTTGATTTGGTTGGTTTGGTGGGCCGTAAAAAAATAACGTGAGATCTTAACGGGTCATAATGTGTCTGCTGAGGACATGTCAGACTGTAGGCAAATAGTAAGACTGATATCTAAGATATACGAAACAATATCAGCAGATATACACGCATCTCCTCAAACTAATGGACCTAAGAGCTCGACCTATTAACACCTAAATAGATACACAATGTGTTACCACTAATAATATAAAAAAAAAATAAAATTGTACATTGTGACTAACAACCATAATTTTGATCCAATGATAAATTCTTGATCCTGACGTCCAACTTTACTATATAAAATTAACAACGTTAGTTTTTGCCTCTAATTAAAAATCACAGAGCAATATAATCTAAAGCTATTTATTTTTTATTTGATGAAAAATTACAATGATTTTTTTTATATATATAAAAAAAAGCGAAGGAGATATTTACAACCGAATTGTTTAGATTTATGTGAATGAATTCCATGACCCACCCCTGCTTATGAAATTCTTACCTTAAAAACCGCAATCCATTAAATTTATAAAGAACATGGACGCATCAAATGCAGTCGGTGGACCATATTTAATTGGATTTTGCATCTTCGAATTTCAAATAAAGTTCGATGCATGGCTTTTTGGAGTTAATCGACCTCCATTATTATTTGACAAAAATTTGTGTGAGACGGTCTCACGAGTCGTATTTTGTGAGACAGATCTCTTATTTGGGTCATTCATAAAAAATGTTACTTTTTATGCTAAGAGTATTACTTTTTATTGTGAATATCGATAGGGTTGACCCGTCTCACAGATAAAGATTCGTGAGATCGTCTCATAAGAGACATACTCTTATTATTTTCGCTTGAAACAATTTCTAACGTATAATTAAAAAAAACAACATATTTTATTTATTAATATACCGGAATAGCGATTAAAAACTCACCAAAAAAAAAAGAAAAAAAAAGAAAAAAGAAGTATTTATCCACGTCGCAAAATGGCAATCATGTCAAGTAAATGGGGAAGTGGCCCTCAAATTAAGAATACCAGTTTGTGTAATATATAACTCGTTAATTATTAATTAAAAACAAAACAGAGGGCTTATAAAATTAACTAACGTCCGTGGCACACGATACATATATACATATTAAAATGTTTTTATGTTAAATAATATTTGGTTCAACTTCCAGAAATATATTAAAATATATTATAATTTTTTCTTTTGTTAGAGATGATATAATTAATCATTTGAAAATTCAAAAATATTGATAAAAATAAGAAAGTGTTGATAAGACGAAAAATGTTTTTATCTTTTAGACAAACTTAAAATTACTTCATTTGTTTAGTATACATGATTATCATATCATATTATGTTTTTTGTGAAACGGTCACACAAATCTTTATTCGTAAGATAGGTCAATCATGTCCATAATATTTTTGGCATAAAATTTTTTTGTGAGTGATTCAAATAAAAAAACCGTCTCACAAAATTGAGTCATGAAATTATTTTAAATTTTTTTTTGTGTTATATAATAATATAGATGAAAACTGTCACATCTGAAATAAAACAGCCCTTTTGGCGCCTTCGAAGTTCCAATGCTCCCCCACTTTATAAAATTGTGCCCACTTGTTTTCAAATTAATGACCATCTAATAAAATGGTTGATTTAATTGTTCGCGAATTCACGTTTCTTTACCACCGAGACGCTCGTTCGAACCGACTGAAACGTGATTAATCAAACACTACCTTGCGTTTATACAAAAACTAACGATAAATTCGATGAATATATATATATTTTAGGATGTTTAATATCAACTTCCTATTTAATATAAGCGTGACTCAATTTATCTAATACTATAAAATATCAAAAAATTATTACACGGTGTCTTACGATGTTTAGAAATAAATAAAACCAAGTTAAATGAGTATTAAAGTTGGTTATAAATATGAGAATAATAAATGAAAATATATTTAGTATTAGTAAACATATTTAGTAACGCAATAAAGGACTTTTTTTGTCTTTTTTTTAACGAAAATTTGCAAATAATTTCATAATATAATTCAACTGTTATTTTAATTTAACCAAACAAAAAATATTAATATTATTTACGAAAGAAAAGAATAGAGAAGATGCAAAATAGCAACAATACAAGTCCCGCTGTATACCCTTTTTCCGATAACTAAAAAATAAATAAATTCCAAGTTTCAGTTCATTTCTTCAGCTGTGTGCAAGCAAAGCAAAAGTCTCTTTCGTTCAAAACTCTCTGATCACTTTACTGGAAAGTTATTAGGAGAAATTATGTGAACTGTAGAAAAGTTGGAAGAAAGAAACCCAGAGGAAATGTCGAGCTCTAGTTTCAGAAATGGCAGCGGCGGGGTATCCAGAGCAGGAGCAATGAAGATTGAAAATTACAATCCCAAATATTCCCCTTCTTCTTCCTCGTCATCTTCTTTTAAGTCAAAGGTGCAGCAGCATTCGACTGCTTCTTCCGGTTTTCGGCGCAGCAGCTCCGGTTCACTTGGTTCAAGCCGAGATGATTCTGCTGGTAAAGTTTAATTGATGTACTTGTGTGAGATATGATGTGGGTGTTGGTTGTTTTTGTGTAAAATCTGTGTTTAAGGCTTAGCGAATTCCGTTTTTGGAATATTTTTGTGCGTGTCAGTTGTGGTGCGATGTAAAGATTTGAATTTTAATGGTTTCTTTAGTGTGTGTGTGTGTGTGTGAATGGTAGGTCATAATTGGAGAAAATCGAGCGAGAATTTAGCGTTTTCTCCATTGTTATTTGCAAATTTAATTTGAGAGGACCGTGTTTTTCTCGAATGCATCTCAGCTTTTTGCAAGAAAGTTTTTTATGTTCCCTTGATGATTTCCTTTAGTAGACTTTGGTGCATGTTGCATCGATGGTTAGCGTATTAATTTCTTTGAGAGGTTTCTATAGTTCAGCTGTCGCAGAGTTATCTGCTAAGAAGGGGAAGGTATTTTTGGAACCGGTAAAGGATATTTTTGTCTCATTCGGAAACCAAGAGTTCTGTAGTATGTAAATCCCTCGTTCTTTTCATATTTGGGCTTTCTCTTCTTGTTCTGGTGTATTTTGTTTGCACAAATTGCATTTATCAGTTATATTTCAATCAATAATTTACCGTCTGCTTTGCTGCATTTCATTCCGCTTTTCTTTCATTGATGTAAGCTGATTTGGCTCTAGTAATCACACCCATATTTATGTGTTTTTCATGGTAATAAGACTACTGAAAATTGTTTTAAGGCCTTTTCCCATTCAAAATAGTGAAATTATATCATTGTGAAAGGTGTATAGAAATGGGAATTACTATTACCATTTACCCCTATGATACACCACTTCAAATAAAAATATGAGTGATTTCACCATGAATTGTAGGAATATTGTGATTTTTATTGTCTAGCCCTTCTTCTATTTACCAATCCTAATGACATGATATTACCTGTAATTTGTAAATTGTTGTTTACTTATAGCATCTCAAATATTGAAATCTTTGAAGTAGTTTCCGGGAGGGTTCGAGTTGCTGTTAGATTAAGGCCTCGAAATGCTGAAGAGATGGTGGAAGATGCTGATTTTGCCGATTGTGTGGAATTGCAACCAGAGGTAGAGCCTGCCTGCCATTGTATCGAGATATTTCATTTTGCTATAAACAGAAGATCATTTCTGAGATTCAAATTGGAATTTTTCACGTGAGCTCGAATTTAATTTTTCTTTCTCCTTTTCAGCTTAAGAGGTTGAAGCTTCGGAAAAACAATTGGGATTCTGATACTTTTGAATTTGATGATGTATTAACTGAGTTTGCATCACAAAAACGTGTATACGAAGTTGTAGCGAAGCCTGTTGTGGAGGTAATAACAAACTTGATTTTTATGCTGATACTCAATATTTTTCCACTTCAAATTTTCACATGAAGAAGTTCATGCTGTCACCTTTGGCCTCACTGATGATCCTGAGTCCTAAACTGTAAATATCTAAGACTTCATTTCACTCAGTGTTCCTGCTCTGAGTTGTGCTTGGTTAATATTGTGTTGTTATCATATGGACTTTTGAATTTTCTTTGATTACAGTGTTGGTCAGTTTCCTATGTTGTCTACCCCCCACGTGCCTCTGAACTTTCCAGTTCATTACATTAGTTATATAAGCACCGATGTTTATTGTTTTCTGCAGAGTGTTTTGGATGGTTACAATGGAACAGTTATGGCATATGGACAGACTGGTACAGGGAAAACTTACACTCTTGGAAGACTAGGACAAGAAGACACCGCTGATCGTGGAATAATGTTGCGGGCAATGGAAGACATATTGGTAGAAGCATCACCAGAGAATGATTTGGTTTCTGTCTCTTATTTGCAGGTTGTTACTGATGAAGAATGCTATTTCCCTTTCAAACTGAAAACTCCGCATTTCTTTCTTTTTTTAACACTGGCTGTCTGACTTGAGCAGTTTAAGGTTTTCTTGTTGGCGTTTCTACTTGCGCAACATTGATTTTCTTCCTAAATTTATGCAGCTTTATATGGAAACGATACAGGACCTCCTTAATCCAAGTAATGGTAATATATCTATTGTGGAAGATCCAAAAAATGGAGATGTTTCTGTACCTGGTGCAACACTAGTAGAAATTAGGGATCCCAAGAGTTTCGTGGAATTACTGCAATTAGGGGAAGCTCATCGTTATGCTGCGAACACAAAATTAAATACAGAATCATCGCGTAGCCATGCCATTTTAATGGTGATATTATGCATTTCTACATTATCCTTTGTTCTGTATTAGTACCTTCTTTTTTTTCTTCTTTTTTTTCCCCTAATTTTAACTTTTGTCTTGAATTTTTTCTTTTGTAGGTACATGTAAAGAGGTCAGTTAAGGGAAGAAATTCTTCTCTTTCAAGTGAAAATGGCAGCATTACTCTGACGGGTAAAACGCTGAAGCCTCCCATTGTACGGAAGAGCAAACTAGTTATTGTGGACCTTGCTGGTTCAGAGCGCATTGACAAATCAGGTTATGTATGACATTGTGGGGAATATGCATATTTTCTAGTGCAGAATATCAGCAGCCAATATTTGATTGCTTATTTTATTTCACCGATTTTGGATCCATCATGAACATTCAATCATAAGTTCTTGGATGAATCTTTGTGTTTGTTTTTCTTCTACCATTTCTTTCCAAGAATCCTTGTCTAGTTGTCTATATGTTCTTGTGCCGATTCTTTTCCAGTTTATTTTCTAAAGCCATCATCTAGCAAAACAGTTAATTAATTATATGGCAATGTTGGGTGTTGTTAGTAGACACCCATGAAGTTTGAAATATTACAGCATGCCCTGGTCAATCTTAGGAGTTCAAAGAGGCTGATGTAATTTTTCAAACCTCAAGGGGTTAGAATTTATTTAAACCAAATCTCTGGGTGTCAAAATTTAGTTAACCTTGGAAAAGACCGCTACTATCAACATAGAAGTTTTTAAGTGCTCTTTTTTTTCCTGTATTAGAGGAAGGGATCACACAGGACATTCTCACTGGTCATTTGTTGTGCTTAGCAGGAAATCAAGTGTTAAAGCAATGGATTTGGCATGTCCAGGATTTAATTTCAACTTTAACTTTTCTTCCTTATGTTGAAAATTAGCTGTTTCCATGTTGCAGGCAGTGAGGGTCATACATTGGAAGAAGCAAAATCTATCAATCTCTCTTTGAGCGCACTAGGGAAGTGCATTAATGCATTGGCAGAGAACAGTGCACATGTTCCTGTTCGTGACTCCAAGCTCACAAGGTTGCTTCGAGATTCTTTTGGAGGTGATTATTTACTGAAATTAAGGTTTTTATGAATAATGTGGCTCAAAACAAAATATAGCAACATAAAACTTTGGTGAAAGAAAACAGTGGCCGAAAGACTTGATAGACAATTTCCTCTCTCATCTCTCATTCATTCTTTGTTATTTTATATTTATAATGTCCTGGAAAACCTGGATATTTAAGTCATGTTCATTGGAGAGTCATGATGAATTTAATGAAGCAATGTGTTCGAATTTCGAAGAATATTTTGTCCTGGCCTGCTATACTTGTTTTTTTGTTTCCTTTTTTCCCCCTCAATTTTTTTTTTGCCTATTGAGGTTCTTACATTAGAATATGCGTGTTTCAGCTTCGAGTAATCTTTTATTGCAAAATGAATGTCCAATTATATTTCTTAGTTTCTATTACTCATAGCTGTTTGTTGGATCACTCCTCCCTTCTTGAACTTGATTGTACTTTTGTTGGTCTGGATTGTTGAATGTGTGATTACAGCATCTCACCAGCACAATCCAGATTCTGCCAAAGATCCAGGACCTTTATATTTCCAACAATTCAATGCTAGAATACTAGGACACTGAGTAGGATGAATTCCAATTATGTGATGTTGCATGAGAAATGGTGATCAAATGATTTGTGGCATTTTATGCCGGTGGTTGTTGACTGGAAACTTCACACATTTTGTGATCTCTTCTTCTGCATGGGTGTCTACCTTTACAACCATCGTTTAGACACAATGAAGACAGAATTAAACAAAGGAAATGGTTTAAAATTCCTGTCATTAATTTTTTTTTTTAACTTAATGTTCAATCTTCAGGCACTGCTAGAACCTCATTGCTTATTACTGTTGGACCATCACCACGACATCGAGGAGAGACATCCAGCACCATAATGTTTGGACAAAGGGTAATTCATTTTAACAAATGTGCATCTAGCCTTATCGTGTTATTCAACTGTGGTTTCCAAAGTTCATTGTACAAATTTGTGGTCGTTTGAATGATTTCCTATTGCAAATATTTTTAAGAATGAAGTATGTAATTTTGGTTATATGATATTTAAGTATGGCATCTTGTATAACATGTTAAAATGGGACAGATTATTAATGACATTAAGTTTCCATGACTTATTTCAGGCTATGAAGGTAGAGAACATGTTGAAAATTAAGGAAGAATTTGATTACAAAAGTTTGTCGAGGAAGCTTGATATACAGTTGGACAAGTTAATTGCCGAGCATGAAAGACGACAAAAAGTGTTTCAAGATGAGATTGGAAGGATAGCTTCTGAAGCACAAAAACGTGTTGCTGAGGTGGAACAGAACTATGCTGATGCACTAGAGGTATGTGAATGCACTCAAGGGGTATGATTCTTGGTGCGAATATCCGTCGATTTTCATGCTCATCTTGATTTCATCTGGTATCGGATCATGTAATACATATGATGTCTTCACTCTGAGGATACTATAGAGGGAACTTAGGAACAGGGAACTCGAGAATAATATCGTCATTTTTCTATTTGAGAAACGTCTACATAATTTCAGCAATAAATAATTTACTATTGAACCGTTCGTACCCATAGCATTTCTACAAACCAAAAATAAGAAGCTATAAAATTTAATTCGACATAGTCTCTATTTGTTTTTAAAGTAGTTGCAAGGCCAGTGTTATCTATTGTATCAACTACATTTTCTTAGTTCTAATGCCTGGGGAGTAAAATTCATTAACAATTTCTGTCAATCCTGTTGTTTCAGCCATGATAAAACTCATGTAGTTGAATATATTGAACTGTTATTTCCTAAAATTCCCGAAAAATACGCTGTTCAAAGTTTTAGACCACAGTCACATTCTAAGATGCATATATCTACACATGGAATGGAGAATGTGGGCGAAGTCGTCACCTGATGTGGCTGACTAAAAGATATGGGTTTCTAAGACTATGGAAATTAGCATCTGCGTGCTTTTATGCACACTCTTCTCGTTGTTCGGTTGTTTGTAAACTTGTTGGATAATTGGCTAAGACCTCAAGTTATTCTTTCTCCTTTAATTGGAGATTTGAAAGGGATTTGCAGTTATTTTAAACCTTAGTTTAAGCTGAACTATGATGTGCTGTAACTAGGAAATTTCACGAGCTTTGATTTAACGAGCAAGATGAAGGTTTGATCATCTATGCTCATCTAATGGGTTTACCTGCTTCATCTGTTTGCATCTTATCTTTTTAGCTGGAGAAACTCAAGTATGAAAAGGACTATATGGAGTCAGTAAAGAAGCTTGAGGAACAATGGGCAATAAAACAAGAAAAGCACGGACAACAAAAAGTCAAAGTTGGCCCATCTGAAAATGGCATCGATCAGAGGTCAAATGCGGAGGTATCTCATTTATGATTTGTTTGTGCGTGGTCTTAGGAGCCTTCAGTGGTAAAGTTAACAATATCTTGTTATTATGAGATTTGGGTAAATAACTCCTCGCTACTTTTGCAAGTAATTTGGAAGGATAAAGCTGTAAATGAATTATAATTTCATAGCGTGCACCAGCTGAAACGCCTAAAGATCTTGGTCATTTGCTTACTGTCAACTTTCTTTAAGGTCCCTTGCAATTTTAACTTGTTCGTGGGAGGACTGGAGGAATCAATTATCAAGTGAAATGTGAGAGTTAATCTTTGTTTTAGACATCAAAAGTTAAACGTTATTGTGGTAATGATAAGCCATTGCTCTTCATTAAACTTAGAGTTTTGAAATTAGAAATCTGTTGGCAATTTTTTTAGTCAAAATTAAAGTTTTTTAAAAATTTTGACTATAATTTTTGTCCTATGTTTTTCTGTATCCTTTTTATTTGTTATTTGGGTTTCTGAGACACTTATGATTGTTTTTCCAATGCTTCAATGATAATTCTATGTTACTTATTTCAACAGTTTTATCTAGTTTAAAAAAATCTATGAACTTCCTTGTTTTGTTGATGTAAAGCATTACTATGTTTGATTTACATTCTATAACAAAAACATATATCTTCTATATTATAATAGTTGAGAGGGTTAGAAAAATTGTTTGAGAATGACACCAAAATTTCTTCCCTTTTTACCATCCTCTTCAATACCAAAAAACCTTCTTTTTTCTACCATAATATTTTATTGAAATTAAGTTTAATAGAAAAATAGATTTTTTGTCATACACAACAACATGTACGAATATGCTAATTATAATATTTATATCAAATTACAAATGTCCAATACCCATTCTATAAATTGATTAAACAATACTCCAAAATCTAATATTATGTTATACGCAACGCATGTGCCTCAGTCATTAGTATTTATTATAAGTGAGATTATGCTGATGATATTCATGTGGTCTCAACACTCAACATATCATCCACCTTGACATAGAAGTCAATATATTTCTTTACTGAACAGTTAATGAAAGCCAAAGTCACGTGTTCGAATATTTTCAATCTAATAATTTCATTATTGATTTGAAAGTTTACAGTTTTTTCGTCTTTTCTCGTTTCTTTGAGCTCTAAATATTTTTTATTGTTCGGGAAGTTGGGTTATAAATTTTCCAAGTTCTTGGTACTGGCATTATCAGTAAGTCTAGTCAATTTTATATTCTTGCAGTCTCCTATGCTGTCTGCTTCTGGAGAAGTGGCAGAGATTAAAAAGAAGTTTCAAAATGAAACTCTTTCACGGAAAGCTGCAGAAGCGGAAAATGATAGATTGAAAAGTGAATTGACTCATTGGAAAAAAGCTGAGGTGTGAATTAAGTGTGCGATTGACTATTCTTCACTGTATTATTTCAACTTAATCCCTATAGCTGTGGCTTACCACCTGATAAATATCAACCGACTCTCTAGGCTGCTGGGAATGCTGAACTTGTGAAGCTTCGTAAGATGCTGGAAGATCAAGCATGCCAAAAAGCAAAGCTTGAAGACGAACTCTCACTTCTGCAAAGGCAATTACTGCAAATAAGTTCTGATGCTGATGAGGTATGCCTTTACAAGGACCACTTACTTGATCAGTGAACTGTGTTTCCAAATTAACTACACATGAGCCTAGCAGTGACCTTCTGTCCGACATATCTTTAGGGTGCCTTTCTTCCCAGTTTTCCTCCACTTACAAGTTCCTCATTTTTTTTGTCGTTCTTTCAATTACTTCATCGTGTCATTTTCCAAATTTCAACTTTGATGGGAGCAGGTGGTCATTTTTCGTATTTTTGAAACAATGTGTGAGAATGATTTGGTTGCCAACTCCTAAACTTCGGGGTCTTGCCATCTTTCTGAAATCTGAATCAGTACTAATAGACTTAGTGTTGCTTATTGACTGCACTTGCGAGCTTAGTACTCTTCATTGAAAACATTACAGTCATGACAGTCTTCTAGATGATAATTACCGAAATGGCAACGTCTCTGCCCCTCCGCTTAATCTTTTTTTTTTTTTTTACTGAATATCATTCTGCAAAATGTTGTCCACAACTTTACTTCGACATTGTTGCATCTCCATCTGCTGTCCTTATTCTTTCTGTTGAAAGATTCAAAACAACCGTTTTTGCAATTGTTCTAATAGATGGAACTGATAGTAGAGAAAAATGTAAACTAATTGCGGTTATCTTTAATTAGATGTAAGCTAGGGAGATTGGGTTGGTCAGCCATCGCTGAAAATAAGAATGCTTATGTTGGCTGGAAGTGGATTACCTTATATCTGTGGCGAATTTTCTTGGTCCCTGGAACTTATTTATCTGAGCTTCAACATTCTATGAATTTCAAGTTCAAGTCAATGTTACTTTCAGTTATTAATACTATTTGCGTTGTTTAAGCTAGATTGGCTGGAAATTGTTGCAATTGAATGAACAATAACACCTTCTGCGTATCAGGAATTTAACGTGCTGAATGAACATGTTTATGGTTGTCATTTGCATGAAGATTATCGACTTTTTTAATTTCTTTGGCTGCACAGACAAGCAAAAACCTAGACAGAGGTTTGAATGGACGAGTACCTAGTTCCCTGGATTCTCTCGTCCCTCAGATAAAAAATGAACAGCTAAGAGACACTGGAGATGGAGAGAGAGCTTCAATGGCGAAACTTTTTGAACAAGGTGGACCATTTTTTCATGTTTGATTTTTCTCAAAAATGTGTGCTTTATCCTCATCAATGTTTTCTCCTGCTGAAATCTTCTGCATTGCGACAGTCGGCCTTCACAAGATATTGTCATTACTTGAAGCAGAAGATGCTGATGTTCGCATTCATGCTGTGAAAGTAGTGGCTAATCTTGCAGCAGAAGGTAATGATAGTGACGAATGCCCTTTCTTCTATCGTTCTTTGTTTTCTACTTTGTTCGCCTTTTAACATTCAAGTCTTGATCCAAACTTCTTGGATGACCATATGTTTTATAAGTTTTTGGATGAATGGATTGAGATGGTATTGCCGGTTGAATTGTAAAATCCTTGGGACTCCTTTGATTGTTATTTTTTTCACTTGGTCAGGTTTTTTGTGACTAACGTACTGAAATAGTTAGTTATATTATGTTGACAATGGCAAGTATCTTCCTCTGCCAATTTCCACTTAATTAACTCTTGATTTGTCTTGGAATGTAACTCATTGATTCATGAGGCTTTAGATACTTGTTCTCTGGTGTCAAACCAGTGTTGTTAGACTGCATTTCATTGTCATTCCAAAAAAAGAAGTGATGCAAAGATACCCTGAGTTGTGAAGGGAGGTGGTCCCGTAACAAATCGATTTGTGAATGCATGTTTTCCTCTCTAAACAAACAATCACTGACAGATTATTGACCAAGTTAAAAACAACAAATGAAGGAACTTACGCTTGCCGCACTGTTCACTAAATTCATTTCATATTTGATCACCTGTGTTTCCACCTTGATCTTCTTGTAATGTGTCACGCTTATTATCACATTACTGTCGACCATTTATTATCATTTTCCCTTGATCCCGCTTCTGCAGAATCAAATCAAGAAAGGATTGTTGAGGCTGGTGGACTTACGTCCTTGCTGACAATCCTGAAAAGCTCCAATGACGAGACCGTTCACCGGGTTGCAGCTGGGGCAATCGCAAATCTCGCAATGAATGGTAATTCTCATTACCTACACTGGACTAACTCACATATAAGATTATCCCAGTTTATCACCGGCTTATAAGTTTGATTCGTGGTAAATGGCAGAACTTAACCAGGAGCTCATCATGTCCCGAGGGGGCATCAGCTTGTTGTCTTTGACAGCGACTCGTGCAGAGGATCCTCAGACTCTCCGTATGATTGCTGGAGCCATTGCTAATCTCTGTGGGAATGGTAATCAACCTTACCCATATTTGCACTGACATTAAAAGCCAATGTTTCTAATTAGAAATTTCTTTATCGGGTTATATTGTTTGCTTTTAACAATAACTAATTTTACGTTTTCAGACAAGTTACAAGCGGAGCTAAGAGCTGAAGGTGGTATTAAGGCTCTTCTGGGCATGGTCAGATGCAGGCATCCAGATGTTCTTGCTCAAGTTGCTCGAGGAATCGCAAATTTTGCGAAATGCGAGTCTAGGGCATCCAGTCAAGGTGAAGTTTTTAGGCTCCTGGAGAACATTCCCACCCGATGAAATATAAATTCTTTTCTGCAATTATAAACCATACAAATACGGATATATTTAGTGCTCTCTCTTAATCTCTTTTATACCCTGTTCTGATTCATCGCTGGTGGTTTTCCAATTCTCATTCAAGTTTGGATGACATATTCTCTTCTGAGAGTTTGATATGGAATTCGAAATCTATGCTAAGTTTTGTCAACTTTGCCACCTGAAGTCTGTAAATAACTCAGCATCGACAATTGGTTGTTGCAGGTACTAAGAATAGGAAGTCTATTCTAATCGAAGATGGAGCCCTTCCCTGGATTGTACTGAATGCTAACAATGAAGCTTCTCCAATCAGACGCCACGTTGAGCTAGCACTTTGCCATTTAGCACAGCACGGTACACCATTTTCATTTTACATCCTAAAGAAAGATTCGTAGTATTTAGATTCAGTTCCTTAATTGTTTCATTCCAGAGGTCAATGCGAAGGAAATGATAGGTGGAGGAGCCCTGTGGGAGCTTGTTCGTATTTCCCGAGATTGTTCACGAGAGGATATTAGGACTCTCGCCCACAAGACCCTAAAGTCCAGCCCCAGTTTCGTGGCCGAGTTGAACCGACTGAGGATTGATCATGGATGAAGTAGTGCAGAATGGAATTTGGCATGTTTCGATATGAAGACCGTCATGAGAAAAAAAGATCATTAAGTAGGTGAGCAGGGTTCAAGATTTATGTTATATGTAGTTTATACCTTTCATTTATTTCTCATCCTGTGGCCTTATAGACTTATTTTAAGCTGTAAATAGTCGGTTCTTAATCTGAAATTTGTATCTTTCTAAAATTTATGTATTGGCAATCTGACATTGCGTGGGATGAGCTTGAAAGTATTTGTATATTTATTTGTATTTATTAAACAACTGTTTTTTTTTTATAGATGTTATATAAATGTTACTGATTGGATCTAAATTAGTGGGATTCTGTGTCTTTTCGAAAACATGAAAATGTTACTGGCTTCTGAAAAACTCATACATAATACATTATGAATTGGTCTCCAATATATGGTAAAACACATAAAAGGAAAGAACCATAAAGAAAAGTAACAAATACAAGAGTAGGTCTCACAAATCTTTATTTGTGAGACGGGTTAATCATATCGATATTCACAATAAAAAATAGTACTCTTAGCATAAAAAGTAATATTTTTCATAGATTACCTAAATAAGATATCTGTCACATAAAATATGACCCGTGAGATCGTTTTACATAACTTTTTGTCCAAATTACAATTGCAGGGGCATAGGTATACAAACACACAGATGGTATGTTTTCAGTGCTCAAATTTGACCAAAGTCGTCACACAAAAGATGTATACAGCCAAACATTTCTTATGATAATTAGACAATAATGGGACATCGATCATTTTGACTTATTGAAGTAACCAACCTTCATCAGTGGATAAGAAAATAAAATTCCTTATCCGAAATAATTTTAAAATGCAGGACGTAAGATGATTATTTTGTTGGAGAATTACACCGAAGCGATGCCGATCAAGATGATAATAGTACCCAAAAATGCGGAATAAAATAATCAACAAGAACACAAAGATTTACGTGGTTCACCCAATATAGGCTACGTCCACGAGCACTGCAACTTTTATAACTGGAAGAAATATTACAACAAGTGTATACACCGATACACTCAATATTTCTCACACTCCCAACCCGAGTATACCGAGAAAATAATTTCTTTAACTCACACAAGAGAATTCTTGCACTCAATTAAAAAATATACTATTTTTTTCTATGCACTCTCTTTTTATCAAAGCTGAAAAATTTTTGATTTTGGGATACAATAACTGAAGGAATTGAGTTCTATTTATAACTAATTCCCTCGTTCCGCTTTGCAACTTTTTCGATGTGGGATACGTGAGAAAACAAGTTTTTTTATTATTTAATTTAATGTGGGTCCCACCCTATTAAATTCTTACTTAACAATTCTCCAACTTGAAGACTTGATTTCAATCATGTCTTCACACCATCAGTGCAGCTCATACCTCCTTTGTTAGTCAAGGAGACCAACTGAAGTCAAACACAACTTCAGTTTTTTAATGATAACAGCCTTCGTGAGCATATCAGCTGGATTCTTGCTTCCAGGAATGTGGGGGCCCGTGCTCCTGATTAATATTTAATGACCAAACAACCAGGATTTTTTAATGTAAACAGCGTAAGCGATTAAAATTTTCCATTTTGGGGCTACAGAAATTTCGGCATGACCTATTCGTAAACAGGACATCCCAAAAAATCAAAACATCACAAATAATATTTATATACTCGAAATAAAGTCATAACATCAATTCACAACCTATAGCCGCACTGGCCAGGACTAAACACATGCAGAGCCGGCAAGGCTCGATCACACAACTATCAATTCAAAACATCGTAAAAATAACAGTACAGCTACACGGGGCATCTCCCTGGTAAATGTATGACTCCATAATATAGTATATATATCTGGGAACTCTCAACCATGACTCGAAGACTGGGCACCACTACCTGACGCTCCACCAGACGAGTCAAATCCTCCTGGATAACCTGCTATGGCATCAAAAACAACCACATCATAAAAAGAAACGAGGGGTCGGGCCCCAGTACGACGAACCAGTAATAGTACGACAAATATAACTGACATGAAATGAAATCAAGTAAAAGGCGATGCAATGCGTGAAGGGTAACAACCGATAATGGATACCAAACGGAGTCCAAATGAATCGCATCAACAACAGTAACAGTGGCCACCCGTGCCAGGAACGTAGCAACGCAACATCAAGTCGCCACTCATCCATGCACGTAGTATCGAGGGTAAGGAAGCTACCCCCTCAGCCCTCATGCAAGTCATCAGGAGTGCTAATCCTACCCACCCGCTCCATCGATGACGCAACAACTCGATAGATCAATATCAATAGTAATCAAAGGAGTCAAGGCTCGAAATGCTATGCACTAATAGTATCAACTCAAATAAATACATGAATGTAATCACGTATTCACAGAAGCACATAAAGCACGCCACAACTCATTACAACATACTCAACGTCATCTCACGTCATAATAGACGTCGTAATGAAAACAGTTCATACGTACCTTAACTGACTTTAATGTACCACAAAATATCTTAAATATTTCTCGAAAACTCCAATCCTGTGGCAAAATTATTTATTGCACATCAATTTCTATCTTAGTTAAATTATCAAGGAATTTATTGAAAGAAATTCCAAAATTCACTAATTTAGCCTAAAATTTCAAAAATCCATAATTTAGGCTTTAAAATTCCTAAAACTCATCGCACGTCAAATCTAGCGATTTATTTAACTTCAATCTCTCAATACCGGACAACTTGAAATTTCGAAACTTCAATCGTATCGAATCTGAAATTTCTGATATTTTCTAGGAATTTAACGCCATAAACACATCTCAATAACAATTTAACATTTCAAAAATCATCAATTCCCAACTAATTAAATCTGAATTTTCGAATTTAATACAAATAAATTCCGAAAATCTGTTAGATACCTCTAATTAGCTCTGATATAGCACCTACAATCAATAATACAATACATATTAATTATTGGAGCTCAAATAAATAAAAATACCCAAAATTCAAAACCCTAAAATCTGAATTTTGTACCTCGAACACTTCAAGTTTCGAATACAACTACAGAATTAGATGTAAAAGCTCGAAAGAACACGAAATCAAGGAAAAAGAGAAAAATTCGAACGAGCCAAGGTTCACGGGTTCGAACGAGATCGCGATAAAACCTTGCAAAAGAGGTATCAATGGATAGCTCTCGTCACGGGCTTTCTGAATATATATTTACTTGAATTTTTCGACGACCGGTGCAGCCACAATCGAAGGAAGAAGATTTGAAATTGAAGAAGAAAAGAAAACAGAGCTCGGCCGATGCAACTTACGGGAGAGAAGCTTCTGTTTCTTCTTTCTTTTCTTTTCTATTATTATTATTTTATTTTTTTAATTTTTAACTTACTCCACATGGGCTGGGCTTTAGGGACAATTTGGGCTGGGCTCTCACATTCTCCCCTACTAATAAAAGATTTCGTCCTCGAAATCTAACGTACACAAAATTTATACAAAAGTGGTTTACAAACATTTACCACTGATAGTACATAGGAAAATCAGAATACATGGAATAATTTATTACATTTTCAAACAAATGAGGCCATTCCTGACGCATTTTAGCTTCTAATTCCCATGTAGCTTCTTCTCTCCCATGTCTACTCCATTGCACCATAACCAGTGGAATCGTCTTGTTCCTCAGTTGCTTTTCTTTGCGATCAAGAATTTGCACTGGATGCTCAACATAGCTAAGGGAACTATCTAACTCCACCTCATCAGTCCTCAAGACATGAGAAGGATCGGGCTCGTACTTCCGCAGCATAGATACATGAAACACATCGTGTATCGCAGACAAACTCTGTGGTAAGTCCAAACGATAAGCCAAAGTGCCAATCCTCTCAACAATCGCATATGGACCAATATAACGCGGAGCTAGCTTCCCTTTACGCCCAAATCTCATAGTACCACGAAATGGTTATACCTTCAAGAAAACCCGATCGCCAACCTGAAATTCTAAAGGCCTACGCCTTTTATTAGCATAACTGGCTTGACGATCTTGAGCTGCTTTCATTCTTTTCCTGATCATTGCAACCTTCTCTTTCATTTCTTGTATAAATTCTGGCATAGATAGCTGTCGTTCTCCTTCATCTTCCCAGCATATCGGAGATCTACACTTCCTGCCGTATAGAGCTTCAAATGGTGCCATCCCGATGGTTGCTTGGAAACTGTTATTGTAAGAGAATTCAACAAGTGATAATGATTCCTGCCAACCACCCCTAAAATCCATCACGACTGCTCGCAACATATCCTCGAGTGTCTGAATGGTCCTCTCAGACTGACAATCTGTCTGTGGGTGATATGCAGTACTCATCGCCAACTTTGAACCCAATGTTGATTACAAACTACCCCAAAACTTCGAAGCAAACCTGGGATCACGATCCGATACTATAGTTACAGGCACACCATGCAATCTCACTACATGATCGATGTACATTTTTGCCATTTTCTTATAAGTACAAGTACGATCATAAGGAATAAGATGGGCTGATTTAGACAATCTATCCACAATCACCAAAATCGCATCACAACCACGATTTGAACGAGGCAGGTGTGTCACAAAATCCATAGCAATGTGCTCCCAATTCCACTGTGGCACTTCCAGACTATGTAACATACCACCAGGTCTCATTCTCTCAGCTTTAACCTGTTGGCACGTCAAACATCTAACCACAAAGTCAGAAATCTCCTATTTCATACCTTCCCACCAGTAATGAGATTTCAAGATATGATACATCTTTCTGATTCCAGGATGAACACTGTGTCGACTACAATGAGCTTCTCGAAGTATAGATTCTTTCAAATCTATCAAATTCGGAACCACAAGTCTACCATTATAGCGCATACATCTATCTGAAGCAACAATGAACTTGTCTGATTGACCTGTCATAGTCAATTCTTTCAATTTATAAACATGCGGATCAGTTCTCTGTGCTACTTTGATTTTAGAAACAATTTGTGGTTCAACTTGAATAGATGAAACTATAAAGTAGTCGCCCTTAGTCCGATAAGTCCATCCTGAAGTTCCCAAATGCTCATGAACTTTTGAATTAGTCAAAGATGTCAACATTTTAGACTGAACCTTTCTACTCAGAGCATCTGCAACTTGATTCATCGTCCCTGGTTGGTATTGAATATCACAATCAAAGTCTTTAAGCAATTCTAACCATCGACGTTGTCTCATATTCAAATCAGATTGTGTGAAAAGATACTTCAGACTCTTGTGATCAGAATAAATCACAAATTGTTCCCCGTACAGATAATGACACTATATCGTCAATGCAAACACAATGGCAGCTAACTCCAAATCATGAACTGGATATTGAGTCTCATGTGGCTTCAACTGACGAGATGCATATGCAATCACTCGCCCATTTTGCATCAAAACACAACCCAGTCCATTTAGAGAAGCATCTGTACAGACAACAAATCCACCTGAGCCTGAAGGAAACGCTAGCACTGGAGCTGTGGTCAACTTTTCTTTCAAAGTCCGAAAGCTAGACTCACATTCTGCAGTCCATACAAAACGTCGATCTTTCTGTGTCAACTGGGTCATCGGCTTAGCTATTTTAGAAAATCCCTCAATAAAACGCCTATAATACCCAGCTAATCCCAAAAAGCTTTGAATTTCAGACACATTTATTGGTTTAGGCCAGTTGATAACAGCTTCAACTTTACTAGGATCAACAGATACTCCTTGTGCAGATATAACATGGCCTAAAAATAAAACTCTGTCTAACCAGAACTCACACTTAGAAAATTTGGCATACAATTGTGCTTCTATGAGTGTCTGAAGGACTAGTGCCAAATGTTCTTTGTGCTCTGTTTTTGACTTAGAATAAATCAAGATATCATCAATAAATACAATAACGAATCTGTCGATGAATTCTCGAAATACACGGTTCATTAAATCCATAAACACTGCGGGTGCATTAGTCAAACCGAAAGGCACAACTAAGAATTCATAATGCCCATATCGTGTCCGAAATGCTGTCTTAGGAACATCTTCCTCTCGGACTCTAAGCTGATGATATCCGGAACGAAGATCAATCTTAGAATACACAGAAGTACCCTGCAACTGAGCAAACAAGTCATCAATACGCGGCAGAGGATATTTATTCTTCATAGTAGCCCGATTCAACTGCCGATAATCGATGCACATTCTCATCGTTCCATCTTTCTTCATTACGAACAATACTGGAGCTCCCCAGGGCGACATACTTGGTCTAATATAGCCTTTCTCCAGTAAATCCTGTAGTTGTTCCTTGAGTTCTTTCAACTCTGTTGGAGCTAAACGATATGGTGCTCTAGAAATAGGATTCGTCCCTGGCATCAATTCAATGCTAAGATCTATTTCCCTTTGAGGTGGAAAACCTGGAATCTCATTAGGAAATATATCTGGAAAATCCTTGACAACGGGAATGTCTGAAACTTTCAATCGTTCTTCCCGTGTTGCATCAAGAGCATAAATAAAAAAATCCTTCATTGCCTATTGACAACAACCGGAACATTTCCATTGCACATACTAATGGAATTCGAGACTGTGAATCATAACCATAAAAATTTCATTTGCTGCCATAATACGGTATAAATCTGACAACCTCATGGAAACAATCCACAGTAGCTCGATAATTTGTCAACACATCCATACCCAGAATACAGTCAAAATCAGTCATGGTTAATTTGATTAGATTTGTTATCATAATATTACCCTCAAATCTAATCACACAGTTCAAAACTATCTCACGGGACATCAAATATACACCGGCAGGAGTAGCAACTGACACAGTATCCAACAAAAAAATAGTAGCAATCTCATGCTCATCAACAAATGCAGCAGATAAAAATGAATGAGATGCTCATGTGTCTATCAATATGCGTGCAGGATAGTCAAAAACATAACAAATATCTGCAATCACTCCTCCTGGTGCATCTTGAGCATGGTCCTGAGTCAAAGCATGGACTTGGGCTTGCTGTGGCCCTGGAAATGGCTGCTGAATAGGACCTCTGGGAGGTGGGTAACTAGATTGCTGGAATGATTGGGTAGGAGCATATGGTCTAAAGACTGGTCCACGGGGAACTTGACCAAACGGTTGTGGCTGGAACTGCTGTCTCCCTGCATTAGGACATACTCTGGCGTAATGTCCAATCTGACCACAATTATGACAAGTACCTTGAACTCCTACACATTGGGAACTGAAATGTCGACCACCACATCGGTCACAATGCACCGTGCTAGACGACCCAACAGAACCTCCTCCTCGTGCACTGCCTGAACTGGAGGAGCTGGATTGAGACTTCTTCTTGAATTGCTTTCCTTTTGCCTTGTACCTCTGCTGTTTGGGTTGTTGGTATGACTGTACAGGCTGATATGGAGGTAAATCCACTGGCATTGACATACTACTCCCAGATCCCTGAGAAACTGATGATGGACCTGGCTGTGGGTCTCCTCTGAGCAAACTTGCTTCAAATTTCTTCGCCTTTTCCACTGCTTGAATATACGTATTAGACGATCCAGTCATTACCAAAGTATGAACAGTCCGCTACAACTCGTGCAGAAAACGTGATAGTTTAGCCTGATCATTCCTAGCAACATGTGGAACATAGGCCAAAAGAGCAGAAAACTGTGAAGCATATTCCACCACTGATTTATTGCCCTGCACCAGCTGATTGAACTCTTCTTCTTTAGCAGCATAATATGATGGTGGTGCATATTCTTGGGTAAAGTGAGCACGAAAAGCATCCCAAGTAATAATGTCACCAGAGTCCTTCATTGCTTCCTCTGTGGCTTCCCACCAGAGTTGTGCTAGGTCTTTAAGTTGGTAGATGGCAAGCTTCAATCTAATATATTGGGAATGCTCCAACAAATTAAATAGATGATTTATACTTTTCAGCCAGCCTGCTGCTTTTTCTCCGCTCTCATTGCCAAAGACTTTTTGAGGACGTAATTCCTGGAACTGAGAAATTATTAACTGCATTCCTCCAACTTTCTGTGTCAGCTGTTCCACTTCTTGCTCAATCGCTACCTGTCTAGCTCCAGGTCTTTCAGGTCGAGGAGGTTCTTGGTTCACTTCTTCAACATTTTGAGCGACTTGTCCTCGAGGTCGACCACGTCTACCTCTAATGATATCTACTAGTCCTCGAACATTTTGCGCCTCAGATTCTTGCGCTATTTCTTTTCCTTTTCTACCTCTTCCTCCAGCTGCCATTCTACAAGACACGAGGATTAAATCCACAGGCAGATAACATGTAAAATAAAGTTATAGGCAATTTCTATACATTCAAGCAAATCACACCAAATAATTCAAATAAGAGCACATAGTCAAACACATTTACAATCATGTTATTTGTGTCAAGACTCAAGTGCGCTAGACTCTAATTCGAGCATATCCCAGTTACGCTCTGATACCAACTGTGGGGGCCCGTGCTCTTGATTAATATTTAATGACCAAACAACCAGGATTTCTTAATGTAAACAGCGTAAGCGATTAAAATTTTCCATTTTGGGCCTACAGAAATTTTGGCATGACCTATTCGTAAACAAGACATCCCAAAAAAATCAAAACATCACAAATAATATTTATATACTCGAAATAAAGTCAAAACATCAATTCACAACCTATAGCCGCACTGACCAGGACTAAACACATGCAGAGCCGGCAAGGCTCGATCACACAACTATCAATTCAAAACATCGTAAAAATAACAGTACAGCTACATGGGGTATCTCTCCGGTAAATGTATGACTCCATAATATAGTATATATATCTGGGAACTCTCAACCATGACTCGACGACTGGGCACCACTGCCTGACGCTCCACCAGACGCATCAAATCCTCCTGGATAACCTGCTGTGGCATCAAAAACAACCACATCATAAAAAGAAACGAGGGGTCGGGCCCCAGTACAACGAACCAGTAATATTATGACAAATATAACTGACATGAAATGAAATCAAGTAAAATGCGATGCAGTGCAATGTAATGCAATGCGTGAAGGGTAACAACCGATAATGGATACCAAACGGAGTCCAAATGAATCGCATCAACAACAGTAACAGTGGCCACCCGTGCCAGGAACGTAGCAACGCAACATCAAGTCGCCACTCATCCATGCACGTAGCATCGAGGGTATGGGAGCTACCCGCTCAGCCCTCATGCAAGTCATCAGGAGTGCTAATCCTACCCACCCGCTCCATCGATGACGCAACAACTCGATAGATCAATATCAATAGTAATCAAAGGAGTCAAGGCTCGAAATGCTATGCACTAATAGTATCAACTCAAATAAATACATGAATGCAATCACGTATTCACAGAAGCACATAAAGCACGCCACAACTCATTACAACATACTCAACGTCATCTCACGTCATAATAGACGTCGTAATGAAAACAGTTCATACGTACCTTAACTGACTTTAATGTACCACAAAATATCTTAAATATTTCTCGAAAACTCCAATCCTGTGGCAAAATTATTTATTGCACATCAATTCCTATCTTAGTTAAATAATCAAGGAATTTATCGAAAGAAATTCCAAAATTCACTAATTTAGCCTAAAATTCTAAAAATCCATAATTTAGGCTTTAAAATTCCTAAAACTCATCGCAAGTCAAATCTAGCGATTTATTTAACTTCAATCTCTCAATACCGGACAACTTGAAATTTCGAAACTTCAATCGTACCGAATCTGAAATTTCCGATATTTTCTAGGAATTTAACGCCATAAACACATTCCAATAACAATTTAACATTTCAAAAATCATCAATTCCCAAATAATTAAATCTGAATTTTCGAATTTAATCCAAATAAATACCGAAAATATGTTAGATACCTCTAATTAGCTCTGATATAGCACCTACAATCAATAATACAATACATATTAATTATTGGAGCTCAAATAAATCAAAATACCCAAAATTCAAAACCCTAAAATCTGAATTTTGTACCTCGAACACTTCAAGTTTCGAATACAACTACACAATTAGATGTACAAGCTCGAAAGAACACGAAATCAAGGAAAAAGAGAAAAATTCGAACGAGCCAAGGTTCACGGGTTCGAACGAGATCGCGATAAAACCTTGCAAAAGAGGTATCAATGGATAGCTCTCGTCACGGGCTTTCCGAATACATATTTACTTGAATTTTTCGGCGACCGGTGTAGCCACAATCGAAGGAAGAAGATTTGAAATTGAAGAAGAAAAGAAAACAGAGCTCGGCCGATGCAACTTACGCGAGAGAAGCTTCTGTTTCTTGTTTCTTTTCTTTTCTATTATTATTATTTTATTTTTTTAATTTTTAACTTACTCCACATGGGCTGGGCTTTAGGGACAATTTGGGCTGGGCTCTCACAAGGAATCTTCTCAAGCTTCAAGACTCCATTCACCCGATCTCTAAGGATCTCCATTCCAATGATTTGTTTTGCAGCATCCAAATCCTTCAAAGCAAATTCCTTTGATAACTCTTTCTCGAGTGTATCAATCTCCTCCAGACAAGCTCATGCTATCAACATATCATCTACATATATCAGTAGTATGATATAATAACCACCAAGCTTCACATAACAACAGTGATCAGCCTGATACTTCAGAAAACCATCATTATTCATTACACCATTAAACTTCTTGTACCACTGTCTCGGAGCTTGTTTGAGACCATACAAGCTCTTCTGAAGTTTGCACACCATTTTCTCTTTCCCTCGTACTTCATATCCCTGTGATTGATTCATTTCTTCATCTAGCTTTCCATGAAGAAACCTCGTCTTTACATCAAACTGTTCCAGATGTAAATATTTTTTTACCATCAATCCAAGTACACTCCTGATAGTAGTTAACTTTACCACCAGAGATAAAATATCAGTGTAACCAATGACTTCTTTTTCACCTTTTACACCAAGTATTTCTTTGTAGCACTTGCTACCGTCATGTTCTAATCGGTACTCCCACTTGCTATGTAAAACCTTTTTACCTTAAAAAAGTTCTGACAACTCCCACATATGATTGGATGACAGTGAATCCATCACATCTTCCATGGCTAACTCCCACTGTTTAAAGGTCTCATAAACATCCGATTTATTTTCACAAAATAAACTCAAGATTTTCTGCTCGAATCGTCAACAGTAGTACCATAATATCTTGAGTGATCTCCAAGAGATGTCACAGAAGATGGTCCACATACATCGGTATGTACCAGCTCCAAATCCGCTGATTTCGGTTCTCTAACATCTTTTGAAAAGCTCACATTTTTCTGCTTTCCAAAAAATACAGCTTCACACAGCTTGTGTTCAACGATCTTTAATTCCGGTAGCTTTCCGTTTGAAACAAGCATTTTCATTCTCTTCTCACTCGTATCCCCAAGCCTACTGTGCCATAAACTTGAATTAGCTCCAGCATCCACAGCCGCTAATTTATTTCTCAAACTTGAAGTCATATAAAGTGTTTCAGTTTTCTTTCCTCGAGCAACAATCATGGCTCCCTTTTTCACTTTTCAGGAACCATCACCAAAGGTCACATTATGACCTTCGTCGTCAAGCTGTCCCACTGAAATCAGATTGTGTGTCAACTTTGGTACATGCCTTACTTTGTTAATTTTCCAGACAGATCCATTTGTCATCTTCATCCGGATATCATCCATACAAATTATTTCCAAAGGTTTTCCATCAGCCAGGAAAACTTTTCCGTAATCTCCCACATAGTAATTATCGAATACATCACGATTACCAGTGGTATGAAACGAAGCTCCCGAGTCCATAACCCAAGAATCAACCGGGCTTTCCATGGATAGTAATAGAGCATCATGTACCTCCTCAGTAACAACATTAGCGTCGTTTTTTGTTGATCTGCAATTCTTTTTCAAGTGACCAGTCTCACCACAGCTCCAGCACTTCACATTCTTTTCAAAATTGCTTTTGTCTTTTCCGTTTCTCGACTTGGATCTACCATGCCATTGGTTAAAACTCTTTTCGCCACTCCTGCCCCTTCCTCTATTCTCGAGATTTAGAGCAGAACTTGATGATGTTCCTTCACCAGAATCCATCATGCGAACTTCTTCAGCAAGAATTTGATCTCTGACATCATTAAATTGTAGCTTTCTTTTTCCAACAGAGTTGCTAACCGCTGCCTGCATAGGTTCCCAATTTTCTGGTAAATACGCCAAAAGAATAAGTGCCTGAATCTCATCATCAAATTTAATTTCAACTGATGTCAGCTGTGAAACAATCGTGTTGAATTCATTGATGTGTTTAGCCACCGATACATCTTTTTCATGAGATGTACTTTATTATTTGCCGATGGCTTTTCACACATGTCCGACAAAATGGACATCATCTCCTCCGTTGTTTTTGCCTCCGCCACGTTATGCGCCGCGTTCTTCATTAGGGTCAATCGTATTACACCTAGCACTTGTCGGTCAAGAAGCTTCCAGTCATCATCCTCCATCTTTTCCGGCTTCTTTCCAGATATAGGTTGATGCAACTTCTTGCTATACAAATAATCTATTATCTGTAACCGCCAGAACGTAAAATCTGTACCGTCGAACTTGTTGATACCAGGTCCCGATCCATCATCTCCAACCATCACTTCTCTAGCCTTGACAAAAAATCTTTTCTGATGTGGAAGATCAGACAGAGCTACAACCACAGAGCATACTCAGAATTTTCACAACAAGGCTCTGATACCAGTTGTTGCGGAATTACACCGAAGCGATGCCGATCAAGATGATAATAGTACCCAAAATGCGGAATAAAATAATCAACAAGAACACAAAGATTTATGTGGTTCACCCAATATAGGCTACGTCCACGGAGCACTGCAACTTTTATAACTTGAAGAAATATTACAACAAGTGTATACACCAATACACTCAATATTTCTCACACTTCCAACCCGAGTATACCGAGAAAATAATTTCTCTAACTCACACAAGAGAATTCCTGCACTCAATTAAAAAATACACTCTTTTTTTCTATGCACTCTCTTTTTATCAAAGCTGAAAAACTTTTGATTTTGGGATACAATAACTGAAGGAATTGAGCTCTATT
Source organism: Primulina huaijiensis (assembly GCF_012295235.1). Lineage (NCBI taxonomy): Eukaryota > Viridiplantae > Streptophyta > Magnoliopsida > Lamiales > Gesneriaceae > Primulina > Primulina huaijiensis. The sequence continues at coordinate 3,885,362 of NC_133312.1, read as the reverse complement.
TATAACTAATTCTCTCGTTCCGTTTTGCAACTTTTTCGATGTGAGATACGTGAGAAAACAAGTTTTTTTATTATTTAACTTAATGTGAATCCCATCCTATTAGATTCTTACCTAACATATTTAACTCATCAAAACTCAATTATCTTAATCACATTATTTTTCCTCAATGGGAAAAATTGTGTTTTTTTTGTCTCATTATGATCCTGCAATTTAAGTAGTCAAATTTTCTTTTGGTATGTATCTTTTGCATTTTTATTTATTTTTATGTGAAAATATATTGATGTGACCTGAGATATTTTTAGACTGATGTTAACAAATCGTTAACGTCGTTGTCGATTATCACTGAATTGTCTAGCACTATGTTAACATTCCTACGAAAAAGTGACTAAATTATAAAACCAACAAAGCTTATGAAAATTGAAATTTGATTATCGAAATGACCGAAATTGTAATGCGACCTTTGTTCTCTTCAAGAAGCTGTAACTTCTAATTAGTGTCTTGTCATATTAACAATAAAAAAATGAACACTAGCTTTCTTAAATACACACACACTATAACTACATGTCCATTGATTTTTTCAATTTTGGGTTTTAGTCAATTAAGTTTTCAAGTTTAAATTTTGATACACTGAATTTTAATTTTTGATTACTTTGATCCAATTGTTGATATAACATCGGTCAAATCAGATATTTTCGAAGTCAGTCGGCAATTGTGTCAAAATATTTGAAAATTAAAATTTAGCGTATCAAAACAAACTTTGAAAATTTAATTTCTCAAAACCCAAAATTGAACAAGTTAGTAACTACATATGCAACAATATTTATAGCTTCCAACAATCCATCTATTAATAATTGATATATTTTGAATTCATGTTAATCGAACATATGAAATTTGTCATTAAAGTCAATAATTAGATCGACTGTTTAATTATAGTTGATAATGAACGACAAAATTCAAATATTTATAACTATATTGTCATCTAAATGTACTTCGTTCCAGCCAATATAACACATGGACAACTATTTATATATATTTTAATTCAATATGCTTAGTAATCCAGCTAAGTTACATATTGGTCACACCTGGAAGCTTAAGAAAATGGGTTGTTTCTTATTTAATTTGTGTACCCAAAAAGAATAAATAAGCAGATGCCACAAAAACAAGCCAAAACAAATAAATACTTCTCCCAAACGAACATTTATTATTTGATTTCAATAAAAAAAAATTATAAACTTCTAAACAAATATATATTATTATTTTATAAAAAAAAAAAAGAATGTAATTAAGTAAAAATACCATTCACCTCAAAAAAACCCTTCGTTGTTGTCATCAATCATGGATAATATACTCCTATTGGCTATAAATGAAAAATCTCATGAAACCAATTAGAAGTCAGATAAAAGTCATTAAGTTTTAATAAAATCTAAAAGAGAAGGAAAGCTGACATATAGTGTTCATTCCAAAAGAGGAAAAACAGTTAAGCTTCAAGTACTTTTCTTACATATGGAGTGCGAGTGTTTGAGAAAAAGAAAACATTAATCAATGTTAAGAAGTATATATTAAAAGGGTTTACTTCAGTTCAAAGAATCTGATCGGCTTCTGCCTTTCAGTATTCAATTTTTTGTTCTTAGAATATCCATCTATATATGTGTGTGTGTGTGTGTGTGTGTGTGTGTGTGACAGATCAATTGTCGACTGATGGAGTATAAGCTGTATTGTCCATGTTTAAATCTTATACAATCATATTTAGAATATAAGTTTGATATCATTCTCAATTACGATCTTCTCGAAACATAATCCAGATATCTTATTTCAAAATAATGTTGATTCATTCGTCATTTAACATGAATTGGAATAGAGGTTAACTAAATTTCAAGAAACCTTAAATAGTCCTCCTCCAGGAACTTTGTCCCTGCTGTATTTTGCCTTTACAGTCTAGTCTGTGTGCTTTGCCTCGAAAAAGAGCTTCTTCTCACAATTGTGCACGTGTGTGCCAAGTCCTAGACATCTCCATATTTATAAAATAAACCCTAAAAAATCTCAAAATCTCTGAAATATGAAATCTTGGAAATTATATTATGAAGCCCGGCCGCCCATACCTCTTTGCATCTCGTGAAATGTTATTGAAACAGTCAATGGCTTTAATGAAGCTGGCTTTTCTTTATTTATGAGTTTGGTCAGATTACATGTAATAGCACTGATTACTAGAAAATCTTAATCAGATTCACAACAAACCAACATACAATTATTAGGGTTCTGATTATGGTAAGATATGTTTAACAGTACTCTTGCTACACCAATAAAGTCAAGTTATGAGTTTTCACTGAAATTTCTTTAAAAAAAATATATATATTAAAAGAACAAGAAATTGATCTTGACTGATAATGAACAAAATTTAATAGATATATGTTCTAATTGTTGACAATGCTTTTAAATTAACAAAAACTCTTGATTCGTTAAGGCATAGAAATAGTTAATTGTCTCATGAAAATCAAGCGCACACGCACACACACGTATATAGCGCTCTGATGACTATAAATCAATTCGTCAAGTTCAAACTCAAATGAAAAAATATCAGTACTAATGTAACAGTAAATGAATATATTTTCATAGTAAGCAAGAAGTTTTTTGGGGGTATAGGATGATTTTTTTATGTCAAAGTGGTGATCTCAAAGCTATCTTATTTCATGTACTGGAGTTCTTGCAAATGTAAGTGACTGGAGAACTTGTGATATATATGATCTATCATGCATTATAGTAACCAATCTTTACGTGAAATATGAGATTTAAAACCAATTATTTGTATTCGACACTCACATATATATGAAATCAAGAACTAAGCTAGACAAGTATTTAATTTTACAAAAGTACGATAATGACATTACAATATTCAGCATCATCAAACTCAGAAAAAGCTAAAAGGAAATAAACTCATAGTGATAATTGAAACCCAACAACTGTAATGTTAACAAGAAAACAACCACAGATAATCTAACCTAGATAAGTTTCTTGCTAGAAGTAATTAGTTCTTGATTATAATCTGAAATCAATTTTGAAGACAAACTAGCAAAATAAACAGAAAATGTTACCCTTCTTTGACTTTAATCCCGAATGGAACTAGAAAGATGGCCGACCGGTAGCCCAGAACGCCTCGTTTGGCATCTGAATGGAGTTGAGGAGATTCGGTGGCATTCCTTGAAACAAAGACGGATCAGCCAATATTTGGGGCTGATTTTGCGATGGCTGGCCGCCGATTCCTCCAGGCGGCGATCCTAGTGAAGTTCCTTGAACTTGAATTGCATTTTCTTCTTCTTCAAGCGGCAATCTTTCGTATGCAGCATTGCTAAATGAAGCTGCCATTATAATAACTGGCCCTGATGCCAGAAGCTGCCCCACCACACTGCCCCCCACAACCTGCCCCTGCCCTCCGGCCAGGTATATGGTCAGTCCGGTGGCTGCAGGTGGAGCTGGTGGCGGCAGGAACGACCCCGACAATGACAAGATCTCGAATCTGCCATGTAATGTTACTATTGCTCCTGGGGAAGCCGGTTGCTTTAGGGTTACGTTCGTCACGTTGCCACTTCCACTCATAATGCATATTCCCCTCTGGCGGCGGCGAGCGAAGTTGGAGACACCCTCCATGATATCGCAGCCGTCTGAGATCTCCATGACATGGGTTCGGAGTGCGTTGGCGCTGTCTCGAGTGATGATGATCGGTGGCTTCGGCTTGTTTTTCGAACCGGCGGGACGGCCTCTAGGCCTTCTTGAGCCAGACATTTCTCCTTCTCCGCCGGCGGAGCCACCATCCTGGCCTGCGGAATCACCCTTGCCTTCGTCCCGGTTACGCTTCTGTCCCATGTTTAGGCCTCCTCCACTGGTTTCGCTTTGCTCATCCTCGGAGTTTTGGCTATGGTGATGGAACTGGTGTTGCAGATTGAAGTCCCTGGTGTTGAATGGAGGTGGAAGAGAATGGTTATCCATGGTTATTTTTTCTTGCTCTTTGGTTCTTTACTAAAGAAAATTACGAAAGGAGCTGAGGATATGGTTTAAAAAAAAAAGATTGATTAGTGGAATTAATTAAGGAAGAAAAAAAAGGAGAGCACAGACTTTAAGGGCCTCTTTTCTTCACTCTTTCTTTTTTTCTAGCTTTTGTAGCTAACTTTTGTTGGGTTTATTGCCTTAATTAATGAATCAAGGTTCAAGAAAAGGGGTGAAAGAGTGGAGTTTTTATGTATAACCCACCAAACTCTATGCTGAATCCGCCATTCTTTCCACTTCTACGACACCCCTACACGGCGGCGCTGCACTTATCTGAGGAGGAATTTTTCACTGGACAAGATAACAAGATTGATGTAATTGTGTTTAGATTTCACAGGGTTGAGTTTTGGATTAGCTAGGGTTTCTCATGGGCGGTGGAGTACTTGTACCTCTTTCACGCACAAAACACACTTATACACACAGTGATCATGTGTGTGGAGTGTATCTATTGTATGTGTGTATACACCTCAGCAAAAGAAATGATGCAGAGTTTTTTTATATCCATGTAAATCCAAAACTCTCTCACAAAATTCAACTTTGTCTTTGTCCATATGTTTCACTAGGTCTCCATCAAATTACAACTCAATGGAAGAGTGGCATTTTCTTTTTTGTCAATTGGGAGCAGCTTTGATTTCTTATAATATATATTCTCGTGCTTGTGATGTTTCATTGGTTATTTGCCACGAGTACCCATAAGACTAAAATCCCAATTTTTATTTATTTATTTATATATGAGATTTTGAAAATATTTTTTACTTGATTGGAACGGACACTACTCGTCTCTCTATTTTCTAGAGACGTTTCTACACAAAATGACACTTTTGTATGTACACGATTTCATTTCGAGATGATTACAGATAGAATTGACCAAAAAATCATTAATTAAGTAGGAAAAGGAAACCATGCAATAATTGAGACTACAAAATGAAAATCCAAAATGGTTTGGTGTTGGATTGGGATTCTCGAATTTGAGTAGCTAGGGTAATTCGGATCGGATGTCCTACCGAGTATGGGTTTTTTTTTTTTAATATCCAATTTGAGATACAGAGATGTTCATCGCATATAATCGTGAAAGTAGGTCTCTTGTGAGACAGTCTCACGAATCTTTATCTGTGAGACGAGTCAACCCTACCGATATTCACAATAAAAAGTAATATTGATCTTAACATAAAAAGTAATATTTTTTCATGGATGACCCAAATAAGAGATCCGTATAACAAAATATGATCCGTGAGACCGTCTCACAAAAGTTTTTACCTAATCCGTGAGCCAAAGAGCTAATCTTGTCTAATTATGCTTTTCATAAAGACTAGCAGATTGTGACACAAACTATATGTGTGTTTCTTATAAAAATTAGAGAATAGAGTAGTTTCTGTTATTATTATTATTTTAAAGTGAAAACTATAATTTTTTAGATAAAATAAAATGTAAAAAAAAGTGGTATATATCTTTGGATAATTAGAAAATATTTGTAAATTATAAAGAAACTTTACCACCGTATCAAATTAATTATATGGTTAAGAAAACATATATTTAGATAGATAAACAGAGTTAGGTATATGTTTGAAGAGCAGACGAACGCATGCGAGTATAATATTACATAGCAAAGCATCGAAATGAGAGCCAACTCATTTTTTTATAACAAAACTTAAGACCGACTGTTTTATGAGACGAATTTCTTATATGATCTGACTCATGAAAAATATTAATTTTTATCGTAAAATATTATTTTTCACTCTCGGGTCTATTCGTCTTACAAGATATCTAACTACTTTTTTTTTTATTCAATTCAGTTAATTGATTAGGTCCGGTGGATCAAAAGTGTAGAATCAAGTCTAAATCTATAGGCATAACAGAATTATTTTTGCAACATTAAAGAAGAGGAAGCGGCACCATTTAATTGGGGTCTGACTTAATTGAGATATACGCATGCATTAATTAATTTAAGGCCAATGCTCGACAAATATAGAGTCAAAGTTGTAGATAAAATTATTTAATTTGGCCTTTTTTTTTCCTTTTTACCATATTGATAGCATATCATAGCTAATTTATTCATGAGACGACATANTATAAGATCGATTGATATGTGTAAGAACCAAATAGATAAATAGAATACGAACATGTCTATTGTTAGACAATCTTATGGATTTATATCCGTAAAATGGGTAGAACGAAAAGTAATATTTTTCATGAATCAGATGAAGCAGAATATTTATATCACAAAATTGACTCATTGATATAATATATATTTGGAGATATCTAAAAGAAGGTTGCGGTCCATGAGATGATTTGTCATTTTTTCTTTTGGCAAAAACTTATGCGAGACAGTGTCACGAGTCGTATTTTGTGAGACGGATCTCTTATTTGGGTCATCCATGAAAAATTATTATTTTGTATGCTAAAAGTATTATATTTTATTGTGAATATCGGTAGGGTTGACACATCTCACAGATAAAGATTCGTGAGATCGTCTCACAAGAGACACTCTTTTCTTTTTATGTTTATTTATTCTCAGCACCACATATCATGCATATACCTCAATTGATCTTTTTAAGAATATAAATAGACGAGAGGCATAATCTGTCTGTACGATTTGCCACGTGTCGCCTCCCGCACGATCTGCGGGTCTATTCGTTGAATAGTGGTTAACTGCTGGTCCTCTCCCATGTAAAAATGGCCGATTCCTCCAAATATGAATCATATTGAGTGCTTTTTATAAATGTTCCAAGGATATCTCTTTCTTCTTTTTATTATATGGGTCGGGTACCGTCACCTGGATCCGAATCTCGAGTGTATCAGTAGAGATGTCAATGGGGCGGATATGGCTAAACCCAAGACCCGTCCCATGAAGAAAACTTTGACCCATTACCCGCCCCGCCCCGGTTAAATATTCTTCGGATCCACCCCACCCCAAATACGAAATGGGTTCGGGTAGACCCGCGAGACCCGTTAGACCCGAATTTTTTTTAAATTAAAACTGTAATCTTCTTATCACATGACTGAATTATGAAACAAACAAGTCTCTAAATAAAACACAATAGAAAACTAATTCATGTCTTCGACCACACTTAATAATAACAAACAAATTATTTTCACGACGTAATGAATTACATTAAAAAAAAGTTACTAGCTCTCTAAAAAAAGTCTTGTTATCCCCAAAAATAACTCATCAGAACGTAAACATATCAATGTAAAATCATCGAGTAAGCAATATTTTAGACACATTCTTCATGATCATCTTCCTCTTCATCAAGAATAGTAGGACAAGTTGATAAATTACTTGAAGAATTACCTACAAAATTAAATAGAAAAAATACATTGAAAAAATAAAATTGTAATTTAAAACCGTAAAAAAATGTAATTTAAAGAGAGAAAATATAGTAACAAAATTAAAATGAAAGTACAATAACAAAATAAAATTGTGATTTATTTACCTTCCACTTCATCCCACAACCATCTTCGCGAGCATATCAATTTATATCCACATATATGGGGAGGGTATGGGACAGGTATTATAGGACCATGACCCGCCCCATACCCAGATGGGTCTGAAAAATTAGACCCGATACCCGCCCCATGACCCATTTAGTATGCCCAAACCCGCCCCAGATGAGGTGGGTCCATTGTGGGTCTGAGTAAAACCCGGACCCATTGACATCCCTATGTATCAGAAGTGGGATGATCCAAAAATCTCTTTTTTCCCCATTTATTCTCTTTCTTTATCTAAAAAATAATGCGATTGAGAATAATTCTGATTGGATTAGGTTATTTACATTATTTGTACTAAAAAAATAAAATAAAATATTGATCCATAATATCTTACCTACAACTCGAGAAATATAAATGATCTATATTTGTATTTGATTCCCACAAATTGCGTACACAAAATTAGTAATTTTTGTGATAAAAATAAAATGACCCGATTATCTTGTATAGTTGTTGTAATACGATGCACATTATATATTATTATATTAGTATTTTGACTTGAACAAAGTGGTCCTAAGACACCCTCTCGTCCTAAACTCGTAGGTATATAGTTCAAGATACACGAGTTTGCTCAGCCAGGACAACGGAAATTAAGATTTTACACGACATATTTTGATCATAGCAATTGTTTAATTTAAACCTATCCCGCGTCGCAGGAAATATTTAATCCAATATGCTAGAATTGAGAATTATGTATAGAGAATGGGGTGTTTGATTATTACTATATCTCGTTCATTATATTACATAGCCTATAAAATCATACTTTTTGAACATGTATAAGGTTTGGACATATATATTTTGAACAAGATATTCACGAGTTTAGTCTGAGAATGTTAGTTTGTGTTTGGATTTATAGATTTGAGATTATTGATTTAAGGAGTTACGAATTCCTAGAGTTGCTTGGATAAACAAAATTTAAGTTGATTTAAAATCATTTCATATCAGACTATACAATTCCTTGGGTTTAAGCTCAAATCCCGTCAATAGTGTGAACAGTTACATAATAATTTTGTAGTATGCAACAATATCATACATGTACTTAAAAAAAATACATGTCACCAATTAAAGAATTTTCTTAAAACTACATGTCACCAATAAAAAAAATTTCTTATGAATAAATCTAACATAAATGTTTGTCGGTTCATGTTTATTATTTGAATAATGGATTTATCGTTATCTTTATTAATATGCAATGATGTTAAAATAAATTTAAATTTTTTTTAAAAAAATATAGGTTGTTTTATAATAATAAAAAAAATTAACTCATAACTTTTTTATTGACAAAATTATTTTTTCATAAAATTTAGGCCACGATGGCAAAATCCTTGGTCCTGCCGATCTAGAAATTACTAACGCGTGGATGACGCTGACACCATCACATCACAGAGCAGCAGCCTGCGCCAGTGACCAGAAATCTATGCAATTTGATGCTTATTGTAGGAACAAAATTATTACTATATCAATCACATCAGATTCCGACCTTGTTATCCAAGCCGAATGCGGTAATTTCGAGTCAATTTACAATACTTGGTTTAAGTCATTTTTTATTTTTATTTTTTTGATTACGACTCACGCGGAGAAGAGAGATCGAACTCGAAAAAACCGACTATTCTAGAAAGAAATGAAACCACTTGAATACGAGCCCGATCTAGTTTGAGTCATTTTGATTCAACTGAAACTAAAGTAGACTCATACTTTCTTTGACCTTTTACTTTGGAACAGATTATTCTAAAAATTGATTTTTAATGTGATCTCACGTACCAATTTCGATTTTAAGAAGTACAGATTTCTGTTATTAAATTGGATGTGATAAAAAGAAAATATATAATCGAGTCTATTTTTATAGTTATTAGAGTAGTTACCTCAACATTTACGTGTAATCTTGTGAGTTTCACGTGTTTAGATTGCTATGAATATCAACAGAGAATGAAAATAATGATAGTATAAATATCAGTGTTGAATATAATGTAAAGTAACTTATAATAGCCAAAACAAGATGATACGAAACTTATCATGAGAACGCAGAAAATTATACACGATTTTCAGGAGAAAAAATTGCGCAGACACGACATATCAAAGGTTGGTTCGATAACCTCTTAATCGTCTTTGAATCCAGGTTCAGATATCAAAGAATGGAGCTCCTTGGCTTTCTCATCACTAAATCCTAGGGACACCAATACTTGATGGCCAAGTGATTCTTGTTGCTGCCATAACCCAACAAGCATATGTGCAGTTGTTATTTCCCCGTTTTCACCTGAGTTTTGTTCACAGATATTACACACCCAGACATCTTCAAAAAAATGCACCATGGGAGAATCCAGACCAGAGATTGCATCCAAAACGTTTTTTTTAGAAAAAAACTAATCTTTCGATCTAAAACCAGACATAATCATGAACATGTCTTGCAACAGGAGGAACTGGAACTTGATCAGAATAAAAGAGACTACTTCTTTGATAAGACTGAAACATCCATTCCTATCATTTAAGATAACTTTCAGTTTCTAACTCAGATCATATATGACCGAGATTACATTCATCGATATGAATGGTACGCATTAAAAAATATTTTCCCTTCACATCCAAACACATGTAGATTTTATATTTATTTTTGCTATATTTGTCATAATCAATTTGTCTGCGATTCTGCACTAGGCTTTAAAAACTCATGCCAAATGCAATAACTATTTAAAGCAATCAGATTACCTGATTTTAACTTTTCGTTGATAGCCCAATCGAGGGCCCTTTGAGTTGCTTCAGTCAAAGGAGGATGCTCAGGGCTGAAGAAGAACATATCAAGTTTTCCCCGTTTTTTCCCAATTTCATCACGCACTTTAAGAAGTGTAACACCATTTGCTCGCAAAAACTTTGAAGCAAAGCTAGTTCCTGCTTAAGAAAGTACTGCGGTTAGAAGTATGATTCTATTAGGCAAACAATTTGCATTACTAATTACCATCTTAAGATGCATAGATAAATAAGAATGCTGCATAGGTAATACAAAGACACAGAAACAAAATTCTATAAATTTCAATAGGTTAGGATTCAAAAAGAGACGATTCAAACAATTTATATATAAATACATACTAGTGAGTCGTGACACTTTGCACGCGTTGCGTGTTTATACTTTTGAAATATTTACCTAAACTTGATAATTTCTCTTATTTTCAAATTAATGATTTTTTAATATTTTATTAGGAGTGTTAGATCATGAAAAAATTTAAAAATATAGTTAAAGATAGGATTGAATTCAAAAATAAGGTAAAAAACCAAGTTACCTTTTTCAATAGCTAAATCCTTGGCTTTTAAATTTTGTAAAATGTCCCCTAGCATCACTTCAAAAACAGCAAAACTATACAGGTTGTATCTGATACGATTGTTTATTGTCTACGATACCATATCGGCGTTTTTCTGTTTTTTATTTTAATCCCTGATTACTCTTGTGGCATATGAATACATCGAATCCATCTTATATCCTTCACAATTTCGTAACCAGTGCAGTATCCTAATATGTTTATGGGGACCCATGCATAACAGTACACATGTCATTTTAACTTTTGCTGTGGTAATTCTAGCTGCAAAGTTTATCTTCAGAATTTCTAGCAGTAGCTTACATATAAGCATATAATCCAGTTCAATTAGAATGAAACTTAAAAATGTTTTGCTATTCAGTGCAAAAAAAAAAAAAAATTTGCTACTCACGCGAGCCAAAACTAGATCCTATGGCTTATTTTCTGAACCCTAACGATTAAAGAATAATCAGCCCTACACTTCCACAACATCTCATGAGAATTATTTTTCTCTCACACTCATTGCCTCTCTCTTTCCTAGTCCAACATAATACTTAATGATAACAATGGCTCCAATGTTCACATTGATTGGTGTACTCTTTGCTTTGGCAGACAAGCTTAGCTAAATCAGTGAATCACTGTTAGACAAATATTTGCCCCAATCAGATACTGACTTCAACCTTTCGACATCTAAAAATCTGCGGCAAGTTCCTATTAACGGCCAAGTAAGCTTGGCATCCTTGACTGTGCTTTCCAATAGTATAATTTGTAACTAAATTTCTTCACAGCATTTAATTTTCTTCTGAAAGTAAGTATCGTTGTTTATTTCTGACATATAGAAGGTCTTGAGCTAAGACATGCCAGAACTTATTTACTTGATCTCCAGAGGTTGAAAGTATCCATGATTTTAATTTTTATACTTATGTTATAGCAAACTTCGAAAGTTGAAGATTGTTCAGATAGATCTCTCCTTGATCAAGTTTTTATATTGAGGACGAACAATGTTTATTGACATTTTTTATCATCTTAAGCATCTGAATTCTTGCTGATCTCATTATTGAAATTCAAGACATTCACAAACTCACCTAGATGATTATTGGTAATCCACAGATTCATGTTATCATGATTTTAATAAGAAAGCGTAACAAGATTTTTCCCACACTAAAGGGTAATACTTAATTTGCAACAGCTTATGAGACGCGTCGTGGTATTATTGCTATTTTGCATTCAACGAGAAATACCAAAAGGTGAAAAGAATATCGGAGAGAATGCCATTTTGGTGGTCTCTCGGTTGTCAGATAAAAATGTCTCTTGGAGATATGTGAAATTTGTAAATGGCTTGTTGCAATAATTTAAAGATCAGCAAATCAAAAGAAATTCTCGAGTATAAACTTTTTCAGATCTTCGAATAACCTTGACCAAGTAGCAGATTTTAACAGTTTTAAATAACGAGAGAAATTACAAGGATTTCATGCCAAACGAACATGATGGTCAATGGAAAGATGTAAAAATTAACATCACACAGACTGAGACAAAAGGTTATTTGCAAATGTCTGCATGATAACTTATGTATATACTCGCCGCTCAACATCAGTAACAGTTTTTCCAAAAGTTCAGGCCAATATGGACCAAAGACAATTCAGGGTTGTATCAGCACGGAGAAGACAGAAATGTAGATCAAAATTGAAGCATGCAAAACTTGAGAAAGAAAAAAAAATGGCTGACCCTCAATCAAGATTCCCATAAGAAGAGCTTCTGTGCCTGTGTTTGGGGACTTAATTTTCCTTGCTTCCAACTCGCCCATTGCAAATGACTTTATTGCCTTCGATGACCATCTAAAATAACACTCAGCTCATTAAATAACACCTCGATTCGAACATAACCAAACCAATCAAACAAAAACACCCCACAAACACAAACACGGTACATCCATTTTAAACAGGAAAAGATGAAAAAAAATGATAACTGAATTCATACTCACTTGGGAAGCTTCTCCGCGGAACCAACGGCCTCCGGATTACTGCAAAAGTTTGTGAATAATGCCAGCATCAGCCTTTTCAGATATAAAAGCACTCATTTGAAGCATCAAAAACCAATATAATTATAGACTATCTAATCCACCAACCATCAAACTTTTGGTATAGGTAATGAAAACTTGAATGCTAGTTGAATATATCTCTTACATGAAGATGTAACCGAAGATTACTACGATAAAATGCAAACCACATTTCCAAATATGTGGCATGAACGACCAAAATTTTGATTAGCTTCAAAATATAAGCCATTCTTTCACATATGTATCCACCTGTGATGTGTCTACAACTCATAATTCTTAAGGCTTGAACTATGCTCTCCGCAATAAATTCCACACCTCACAGGCAAAAGTCTCCAATTTACGGCCAGGAAACTGATATCTGAACTATTTATCAACATTTCCGAGTAGAAAGCAAAAAACGACCCTAAAAAATATACAGCAAAGCAAAATATCCGCACAAGCTAAAAAGTTTGAGTTATGCAAAAATTACACGGTGGGGAGGCTCAATGAAACCGTAGCGTTGATAGGAGGGTATTTCGGTGAAAAAGGTCCAAGATTTGAGGGATGGCGCGTGAATTTGATTGCTGTATTTCCAAGCCATTGACTTCGTAGGCTATTACTTGGATTGAGAGAATTTGGTATCAGTAAATCCGGGTTGTGTTGTTTGGTTACGGGTCCCGTCATTCGGTTTGAGACTGTAAACAGTGATTGAGCTGCCATTTTCCAAGAAATGGACGAGCTCTGTTGCGTAGGAACGAGAGCTTAAGGTATTCTTTAGTGGAAAATCTGGATAAAAGGGATGAGCCAGACGACGTCGTTACATATAAGTCCAGTCCACTTAGGCATAAATTGGATCGAGGCCCAAAATAGCGGCAATAGAAATCTCAAGGCCCAATGAATACTGTGGGCATATCTCTCTCTGTACAAAGCCTTTCATCACCTTTTAAATTCATAAAACTTTGGAATTTTTAAAAGTATTAAGGAAAATATATATTAATCTTTTAATAAAAAAATACGGAAAAAAATTATAATAGTAACCCATTAGAATTTAATAATTTGTCTAACAAATCTCGTCTGATACGTTCCTATATCCAGTCACTTCAATATTATCCGCAATTCAATTAAACATTTATTATAATCTATTTAAATTATTAATTTTTTTAAAAAAAAATTAATAATTTATAATAGAATATAATTTTGAACATATAATAATTGCGTACACACTACGCATATTTCAGGTCTCTAGCTAGAAGGACAATTTGTATTTATTATCCACGTGAATATAAATATATATACATTATATAACCCAAATTATAATCAATTATATTTTAAAACTTAGTATTTTTAAAAAAATCGGGCACATTTACTGTATTTTCAAGGGTATTTTACTACCGATTTGTTTTAAAAGGAGATACGTATATATGTTTTTTTGGGTTTTACAAGCAAAGGGACCATTTCCTCCTGGCTAGTGCATACAAATACACTTCATGGCATTAATTAAATATGTCTTAAAATAATAAAAATGAATTATTTTTTTAAATCAAATTCACATGATTTACATAAATTTATCGAAATACATATGCCATGAAATTTAAAATAAATTTTAAAACAATAAGCCTCGAGGACCCTTCTCCGGCTCCGGGTTAAATTATTTTGTTGTGCCTGTAAAATATTGTGTTGAAAATCAAATGCAATTTAATTTGGACGTATGAGACTATAATGTCCGGGTCGAAGAGGAGGGAGAGCAATGAGATAGATTGCTTGTGTTAAGAGGTTACATAAACAAATAACGGCTCTTGACAGCTTTTAAGCGAATGAGAAAATGAATGAACAGATTTCACATTGAAATGAGAGGTATTCTAAGGCCGTTGAGGTATGAGACTATGCAACTAAGGCTTGATTAAAAGATTTAATAGATATTACTCATATCAACAAGATGTAGCATATTTTTGAGAGTTCGTCAAACGACCTCCTAAAAAGTTTCTCCAGATGCGTGTGACAACACATAGGAAAGACCAGTGTTGATATGGTAGAGATATTCGTCGAACGTGGAACATTAGAGAGACTATGATTGATAGAGTTTTATTTTTGTATTTACTAGTATTTATTGTTATTGTTATTACTTCTCTCAAGTTATACTCTTGTATGTATTAAAAAACATTGTTTTTTTGTGGTCATATGTTAATTAACAATAAATCTGATAATTCATTTAGGAGATGCAGTGAGAAGCCACGTAGGAAATTATTTAGTTATGGAAGTTAAGTTAATCAGTTACTCATCTATACTTTTATATTATATTATATTATTAAGTTTGAAATGTTTAGAGTAACTAATTTTTGGTGTCATGGTCTGTTTTATTAATTATATATATAAATAAAGTGTTAAAATTTAAATCAAATCGTGTCAGCCACCAACCACATTTATTGCATGTCGGGCAAAAACTTTTATAAAATGTGGGTTGGCGGAAATTTCCACTGGCGGAAATTTCGTGGTTTCAGATAAAAGAGAAAACACGTATTCACACGGATAAGGGGCTCTATAAATAGAGCTCCCCTCTTCATTTTCAAATCATCCCTTCTTCGAGTTTTCTCTCATTCTATAGCATTTGAGTGCTTAGTTCTATAATATTTGTGAGGTGTTTTGTAATCCTGTATTAAGAGAGTGTGTGTTCTCCTTGGAAACACAGTGAGTGAGTTGTACACTACAAAATATTATAGTGGAAATTCTTTTCATCTTGCCTGTGGTTTTTACCCTAATAATTTTTTAGGGATTTTTCACGTAAATCTCGGTGTCCATTTTATTCTTTATTTTCGGGTTTATTATCTCAAATTACCGCAAGTGTGACCAACAAGTGGTATCAGAGCCTGGGTTTAAAATTTCTTAAAATTCTGAGTATGCTCTGTGGTTGCAGCCTAGACCGATCTTCCACATCAGAAAAGATTTTTTTGAGATTTTTTATTTAAGGCGGGATTATTTTGTCCAGTCTACTAAAATTGTTGTATACATAATGACGGGCAGGTACGAGATAGCAAAGTTCAACGGAAGCAATTTTATGCTGTGGAAAATAAAGATACAAGCAGTTTTAAGAAAGGAGAATTGCTTGGCGGCTATTGGAGATAAACCGGTGGAAATTATGGATGATGGAAAGTGGAATAAGATGAATGACAACGCTGTTGTCAATTTATACTTGGCTATAGCAGACAAAGTTTTGTCAAGTATCTTTGAGATAAAAACAGCCAAAGTTATCTGGGATACTCTGACAAAGATGTACGAGGTCAAGTCGCTACACAACATGATTTTCCTAAAGAGAAGGCTTTATACTCTTCGGATGACGGAATCCTCATCGATCACCGACCATATCAACACACTAAGTACTCTATTTGCCCAACTCACTTCCATGGGACATAAAATAGGGGAAAATAAACGTGCGGAGCTTCTACATCAAAGTCTACCAGATTAATATGATCAACTTATCATCAACATAACCAACAATATTCTTATGGGCTTTCTAAGATTCGACGATGTCTTAACTGCGGTTCTCGGAGAAGAAAGCCGACGCAAGAATAAGGAAGATAGGTTGGAAACATCGAAGTAGGCAGAGGCTTTACCGATGATAAGAGGAAGATTTATGGACCATGACTCCAGTGGGAACCAAAGACGAGGTAGATCAAAGTCGAGAAGTAAGAAGAAAAATATTTACTGCTTTAAATATGGTGGTAAAGGGCACTTCAAGAAAGAGTGTACGAGTATCGAGAAAAGTTCTCAAGGAAATGTGGCCAGTACTTCAGGCAGTGGTGAAATATTATTCAGCGAAGCAGCAACAGTTGCAGAAGGCTGGCACAAATTTTGTGACACATAGATTATGGATTCAGGAGCGACGTGGCACATGACGCCTCAGAGAGAATGGTTTGATAATTATGAACTAGTCTCAGTAGGATCTGTATTCATGGGAAATGATCATGTCTTGGAAATCGCTGGGATCGGTACTATCAAAATTAAAATGTTTGATGGCACCATTCGTACCATACAGGAGGTACCGGGTACGACATGTGAAGGGACTGACGACAAATCTTTTGTCCTTGGGGCAATTAGATGACATCGGGTGCAAAACTCGTATCGAGAACGGGATCATGAAAATTGTGAAGGGTGTGCTTGTGGTTATGAAGGCGGGAAAAATTGCTGCAAATATGTATGTACTTTTGGGAGAAACACACAAGGAGGCAGAACTAGTTGTTGCATCAAATGGTTCAGGAGAAGAATTAACAGTGTTATGGCATAGAAAGTTCGGGCATATGTCAGAACAGGGGTTGAAAATTCTCTCAGAACGGAAGCTGTTGTCAGGACTTACAAAAGTTTCACTACCCTTTTGTGAGCATTGTGTTACCAGTAAACAACACAGATTAAAGTTTGGCACTTCTACTGCCAGGAGCAAAAGCATATTGGAGTTGATTCATTCGGATGTTTGGCAAGCACCGGTTGTATCCCTAGGAGGAGCGAGATACTTTGTCTCATTCATTGATGATTTTTCTAGGAGATGTTGGGTGTATCCAATCAAGAAGAAATCAGATGTTTTCCAGATATTCAAATATTTCAAAGCGCGAGTTGAACTTGATTCTGAGACGAAAATCAAGTGTCTGAGAACTCACAATGGAGGAGAATATACCAGTGATGAGTTTGATGCATTTTGTAAACATGATGGCATCAAAAGACAATTCACGACGGCTTACACACCTCAACAAAATGGAGTGGCGGAGCGGATGAACAGAATCTTGTTGGACAGAACAAGAGCTATGTTGAGGACTGCGGGTCTAGACAAGTCATTTTGGGCGGAAACAGTCAAAACCGCTTGTTATATTATCAATCGTTCTCCTTTAGTGGCGATTGACCTGAAGACTCCGATGGAGATGTGGACTGGGAAGCCAACAGATTATTCTCTTTTGCATACATTTGGAAGTCCTGTGTACGTTCTGTACAATGAGCAAGAAAGATCGAAGTTGGATTCGAAATCCAGAAAATGTATCTTCTTGGGTTATGCTGATGGAATAAAGGGGTTTCGCTTGTGGGATCTTACTCTTCACAAGCTTGTCATCAGCAGGGATGTTATCTTCGAGGAAGATAAAGTAAAGGGAGACAAAGGCACACCGAATTCAGAAACTACCATATTTCAGTTGGAAAATAAGATGGACGAAGGTCAAGTTTCTTGTGAAGCAGTACCAGAGCACGAAGAACAAGAACATGTTGAGTCTGAAATTTCCAATGTGAGGCAGTCAACTCGAGACAGAAGACCACCAGGTTGGCTTTCAGATTATGTCACTAAAAGCAATATTGCGTATTGTCTATTATCAGAGGATGGTGAGCCATCGAGTTTCCACGAAGCTTCTCAAAGCTCGGATATATCCTTGTGGATGATAGCAATGCAATAAAAATTGGAAGCATTAGATAGGAATCAAACTTGGGATCTTGTTACACTACCACGAGGAAGGAAAGCCATTGGAAACAGATGGGTCTATAAGATCAACGTGATGACAATAACCAAGTGGAGCGGTATCGTGCTAGATTGATCGTAAAAAGGTATGTTCAGAAAGAAGACATTGACTTCAATGAGATATTTTCTCCTGTAATTCGGCTTACAACAGTCAGAGTGGTGCTGGCATTGTGTGCGGTGTTTGACCTACATCTAGAACAGCTAGATGTGAAAATAGCATTTCTTCATGGAGATCTTGAAGAAGAAATCTATATGCTCCAGCCAGAAGATTTTGCGGAAAAAGGCAAAGAGAACTTGGTTTGCAGGTTGAACAAATCTCTGTACGGTCTCAAACAGGCGCCGAGGTGTTGGTACAAGAGATTTGATTCCTATATCATGAGCCTTGGATACAACAGACTGAGTGCAGACCTTTGTACGTATTTCAAGAGTTCTGGTGATGATTATATCATTTTGCTGTTGTATGTGGACGACATGTTGGTAGCAGGCCCCAACAAAGATCATGTCCAAGGATTGAAGACTCAGTTGGTTAGGGAATTTGATATGAAGTACTTGGGACCAGCAAACAAGATTCTAGGGATGCAAGTTTACCGAGATAGAAGTAACAGAAAGATTTGGCTTTCTCAGAAAAATTATTTGAAGAAAGTCTTGCAATGCTTCAACATGCAAGATAGTAAGTAAATTTCGACCCCTCTTCCTGTTAACTTCAAGTTATCCCCCGAGATGTGTCCTAGCAGTGAAGCAAAGAGGATTGAGATGTCTCGAGTACCGTATGCATCAGCAGTGGGAAGTTTGATGTTCGCCATGATCTGTACAAGACCGGACATTGCTCAAGCAGTTGGAGCAGTTAGTCGGTATATGGTGAATCCTGAAAGAGAGCATTAGAGCACTGTTAAGAGGATCCTTAGATACATTAAGGGTACCTCGAATGCTGCATTATGTTATGGAGGATCGGATTTTACACTCAGGGGCTATGTCGATTCAGATTATGCAGGTGATCCTGATAAGAGGAAATCTACTACTGGTTATGTGTTTACACTTGCAGGAGGAGCAGTAAGCTGGGTTTCAAAACTGCAGACAGTTGTGGCGTTATCTACAACGGAGACAGAATATATGGCAGCTACTCAAGCTTGCAAGGAGGCAATATAGATTAAAAGGTTAATGGAAGAGATCGGGCACAAACAAAAGAATGTTCCTTTGTTTTGTGACAGTCAAAGTACCTTGCACATCGCAAGGAATCCAGCCTTTCATTCCAGGACGAAACACATTGGAGTCCAATTTCACTTTGTGCGGGAAGTAGTAGAAGAAGAAAGCGTGGATATGCAGAAGATCCATACAAAGGACAACATAGCTGATTTTATGACCAAGCCAGTGAACATTGACAAATTTTAGTGGTGTAGATCCTCAAGTGGTCTAGCGGAAACGTAAGCAGCAGGAAATGACAAGATTGAAAGGATGTGTGGAGATGTGTTTGGTTCTCAATCAAATCTCCAAGTGGGAGAAATGTCAGCCACCAACCACATTTATTGCATGTCGGGCAAAAAAGTTTATAAAATGTGGGTTGGCGGAAATTTCCACTGGCGGAAATTTCGTGGTTTCAGATAGAAGAGAAAACGCGTTTTTATACGCGTTTTCACACGGACAAATGGCTCTATAAATAGAGCTCCCCCCTTCATTATCAAATCATCCCTTGTTCGAATTTTCTCTCATTCTATATCATTTGAGTGCTTAGTTCTATAATATTTGTGAGGTGTTTTGTACTCCTGTATTAAGAGAGTGTGCGTTCTCTTTGGAAACACAGTGAGTGAGTTGTACACTACAAAATATTATAGTGGAAATTCTTTTCATCTTGCCCGTGGTTTTTACCATAATAATTTTTAGAGGTTTTCCACGTAAATCTCGGTGTCCATTTTATTCTTTATTTTCGGGTTTATTATCTCAAATTACCGTAAGTGAGACCAACAAGTCGCATGTAGCTCAGCGGATAGATCTTTAATTTTCTAACCATTAGGTAGGTTGTATGTTCAATTCTTACCTGAATCTTTTTTTTCTGTTCTTTTTTCTTATTTATTTTTTTAATTCATATATCAAAATTACAGTATATCAAAATTACAGTATAGTTTGTCATTATTTCTTATAATTATATTTTAATTTTCATTTAAATTATATAAAATATTGTTGTGTGCATCAGTACAAAAGTTCAATTAATTTATGAATATTTATTAATATACTCATTGCTTGAATGATTAGAAATCTAGTGTGAAGTTCCCAGCCGCCACGGCAGAATGGAGCGGTGGCTGGTGAGGACTGAGGAGCCAAAAAAAGACACTAGGCTTTCTAAATCCCCACTCTCCCTTGATAATGTGATTATGATTGGTTGAAATTTACGTTAAATCTAGAAATTAGATATTTTTTAATACAAATATAAACTTGATATTTATGTCTTTGAAGGTTGAATCTATAATTATTTCCTATAAAAAAATATAAAACCAAATTGATTTCAAGAGAAAACTAGATTGACGGATTTGAGATTATTGATTTCAAAAATTTTGACGTGCTTTGATGGAAAATTGAGGTGAAATTTATATAAACTTCATTTGATCATTTCAAGTTATTTCTCGTGTCACTTATCTTAAAGATAAACATTTATCAATATATATAATGTTTCACTGATTTTTCCATTGAATCTATCTACTGAATATGTTTATTGAGATATGATCTTACAGATCTTTATTCGTAAGATGATCAACTCTGCTCATATTTACAATAAAAAATAATATTTTTGACATAAAAAGTAATATTTTTTTATTAGTGACTAAATAGAATATATGTCTCACAAAATTGATCCGCGAGTGCTAATTATATAGATAAAATTTCATCCTTAGATAAAAAGGGTAGCATGAAAAGTTCCTCAACTTATGTAATTTCAATAATAATTAGGTGAACTTTAAATACATCTAAGATATCATATTTCAAATCTTTTGACTTCCTCAAATTAAATGTAAAATACAAATAATGATTCGTGCGATTCCGTCCTACTAACAACAAAATTACTATATTTGAGTAAGAAGCGTATAATTATTAAATACCCATGAAATCTTTAGATGACAAAAGTGTGCCAAAATTACTATCATGTAAATATATCCTTACAAATACACGAAATGACATCCTTCTAAAAATAACATGTTTTAAGTGCACGCAAACAGTTACGGGCCTAAACCTACTACTAGAATTTCACTTTTGACATAATCAAGCCCACTTTTAGGATTATTGACCCGAATATTTAATGGGCCCCTGATTCTTTTTAAAAATTATGGAGACCATTCACTTAATTATCGCTTCGTGTTTACGTGAAATCCATTTTACACGTGTGCATGCAATATCGCAATTCTTGTGTTTCCTAAAATTAAATTTAGTCGATGAAAAAATTTGGTTGTACTCGGATTGAATTTCAAATTCATAATAATAATAGTAATAATATATTAGTTTGTTTGTACAAATCTAGTTGATAATAAATTTGGAGTTCTAAATAATTATTTTTGAGTCGTTACGATGAATTTTAAATTTACTCTAACATGAAATCATTTCAAATACTCTTCTCCGAATCTATCTTCAATCCAACTTCCCAATCCAACATGAAATCAAATATATTACATAATATTTCCTAATTTCTCCGCGTGTGGTTAATAAATGTTATCAGCCCCACCCAATTGAGCTCCTACATACTAAAGCTATGGCCGCCTATTCTTTATTTTACCGCCCCCAAGTTGACTTTATTACTAGATACTGTTTTAATACCAAATCTTACCTATAAATATTTGCAACCACTCACTTCTCCAAAATTCAAGGTATCAAAATCAGACACGACTCATTAACCCGATACGGTTCAACCAGAAAAAAATCATGTTTCGGTTTGAGATTTTCGGGTTCGGGTCAGATCGGATTAGACAGATAGCTCAATCCGACCAAACTCACTTGAATTGATACCCTTACATGGTCATTTACTTTTCTTGTTAAAGTCCAATAATTACAAATAACAAGAATTACAAGTGCATGGTTGAGTTCAAATGAATTTATGAATTATCTTCACGGTGGATACAATGGTCATCATTGCCCTGAAAATAATTTTATTTTGTTTTAGGCGTAAAATAAATATGTTTGGATCAATGATTTATGATCATCATCAGAATATACAATCATGCCGTTTCTTGAAAAAAACAAAATTAAAAACCACTAATATGTGCTTTATAAAAAAATTCCGAATTTCATTTTCTTTGCTTTTATTATTTATGTTTATATTATCAAATATAAGTTTTTAAATTCATGTGAAAACACAATAATATGTGGAGTTGGTTTTTTCATTTAGATAAAAGATTTATATTGTTGAGTCTGTGTTTCTCGACCGAATCCAGTTGTCACGTGGGGACTCCATTATTTTTTATAGAATTTATATTATGTTATTTTTATTATTTGCATATACGATAGTATATTATTTCGTCATAATATTGTTACTAATTTAATTATTAAACAAAAGTTGTATAAAACTTTTTATAGATAACAAGATTTTTAATAATTACACAAAAACTAATGTTAGATCGTCTCATGAGTCAATTTTTTAAAACGATTTTTTGACTCGATTCGACCCATAAAAAATATTACTCGTTATGTTAAAAATATCATGTTTCACTACAAGTATGAACTGCGTTGACCTATCTCACAAACGTAAATCCGTAAAACGGTTACAAATGAGAGCTACTCTTATAATCGTTAGGTGCCTTGTGAAACAAAGAGAGCTAGCTGTCTGGGGTAGTTATTTTTTCCTTCAAACAAGAGGGATTAGGTCTCTCCTGAGACCAAACAAAGAGAGCTGTTTGGGGTAGTTATTTTTCCTTCAAACAAGAGAGATTAGGTCTCTCGTGAGACAGTCTCACGAATCTTTATCTGTGAGACGGGTCAATTCTATCGATATTCACAAATAATATTTTTTCATAGATGATCCAAATAAGATATCTGTCTCAAAAAAAACGATCCGTGAGACCGTCTCAAACAAGTTTTTGTCAACCAGAGGTAGATATATAGTGAAGGATATGGTATATTATTTCGGTATTAAAGGGACATATTTGATTTTATGTAATAACAAAGTATATATGAAATTGTAATCTTATCTGTTTTAAATCTGAATAGAGGAGAGATGCATATACTATTTATAATCAGATTTGTATCTTTATAGACATCAAACTTGATGACAAGGAGAGCAATCTAGGTTGCAGGCTGTGGCCAAACCCGTGATTTATTTACCAAAAGATCAGCTGAAACTATACATGTTTACCAGCCGGACATATATAAATTTAAGATAAAGATGAGATGTGAATAAAATTGTTGCGAATGATCAGTACTGAGAAAAACGTTAAAGGCAAGCGACCGGCCCTTTGCCTAACGTTTACGTTTTTCTTAGCCACTCGTGCGTGCGTATCTTAGGCCTATCCAAAATGTGTCAAATCGATAATAAGCCACTGGATTGTGATATGTATGATCTTTCTGTGCCCCACAAAAAATGTAAAAGGCTCCCCAAAAATTTAATTGTGCTGCCAGCGCTTTTATTTGGTGTTATCAATTGATGTGACGAGGTAAAAATGGGTATGATATGTCTGGATAATTTCACCGTGTCGGATTATGAAAATGATGAGAGCACAACGAGATGCGTCCAAACCGAAGGTTTTTCTCGCGAGAAAAACTGATGATGTCCTGCAAACATGAAGATAACCACGTGAATGGGCGTCGGAGAGATGTCCGTCGTAGCCACTACGATGCTTAAATCAGTGGGTGAATAAAGAAAATTAATGTAGCAAGGAAAAATGTTGTATTAATGGTGTGTATCTGAGAGTAAATGATGGGGACAGAATATATATGAATGAATTCTTCAATGTTAAACAAACCTGATATTTATAGAAAGAAAGTCAACGATGACCTTGTTCTCACTACACACTTACTAATTATGATAAGGTGGTTGCACATACCTTTTTCTGACACCAACTTGCCAAATTGTCCCTTTCGCCTTGTCAAATCCATACGATTTTGTCAGTAATGATTACTCCGATAAGGTACCACATGCTTGTGCACTCGAGTGCAGTGCTATTATCGAGGTCACCCGAGTAAAAGGCCATCACCCGAGAACTCTTCTGAAAGCTCGGGCTTCTGCTAACCCGAGGAAATGATGTCTAGGGCATTCATTTGCCCAGTTATTATCGGATTGACCCCAAAACTTCTCATAACCTGATCCATGACCCGAGATCATCTAATACCCATGACCCGAGCCTCCACGGGAGCTATCATAAATCTTTTGGATTTACATCCTCTTTTTGTGCATGCATGTTTTCAAAACCAATATGAGAGATGAAGTTTTGCTTCTCTTACCAAGTTTAATTACGCGAAAATTGTTGCAATCAGAAGTTTTAGTAAAAAGGATGGGAAATTAATCGGTTGAGATGACAATAAGAAAAGGTTTTTTTAGGGAAAATTTAAAAATGGGTCTGTTTTCAAATTTCATCATTTAGGAATTGTGATTTTTCAAAAAGAAGTAAGAAAAGTAAGAAAATCAAATGTAATGGGCAAACTTGGAAGAGTAGGTTTCATACGTTTATTTGTGAGACGAGTTGAATAATTATTATGAAGTATAATATTTTTGGCATAAAAAATTATATTTTTAACTTAGTTGGATGGGGTCTGGTCGGATCACAAATCGTTCACAAAATTGACACGTGATACGGTTTCACAATAATTTCTATAAATTCATTAAGAATTATCAATATATGCCTTTATGCATCCAACAAATCTCGAAGGGTATCTCCAACCTCCAATGGACAAAATAGCTCAGCCGCATTTCCTCTGCGACAAATTTGGTGTTGAGTCCAATTTTTTTAATTTATTTTTTGTTTTTATTTATTATAAATATTTGTATTAAAAATTATAAATATTATTTAAATAACAGTATAATATTTATTTTATTATTTTAAAAAATTGATATGGATGTTGTATTGGGTGCAGAAATCACACTATTTTGGTGTAAAATTTATACCAAAATAGATTTTGTAGTTATAGATGACTTAATTTGTATTTCATTTTTTCATTGTGAACCAGATTGCTTTAGGAAAATTTAGATTTACGTGCCTGGTGGCATATCTACGGATTTTAACGAGATGCAAGAACATAAGTTGCTACATATAGACGTCTAGCACATCTAAATTTATTAAATAATGAAATTTAATTCTCATTTTTAAAAATAGTTCTTATCCCACTTTGGTCTTAGATTCATCCAAAGATTAATTATTCTAAAGTACCATTCTCATTCTCGATACATATAATTTATATTTCGTTTCCAATTGAAACAAACTAATCTAAATAACATCGATGTGTATCTCGATATTTATATATCACATGACACATGCAACGAATATGCTTAATCGTTAGTATATATACATATGTAAAAAAAAAAACCCAACAGATTAACCCCTAACCTAATCTCAGCATATGTATATGTTGGACGGTGTTTGAGGTTAGGAGTGTTAAATGATACTGCCGGCACAATTCCAGCTTTCACAACAAACATTGGCTTAACAAATAATATTTTCTTAATGTAAGCATGCTACAAATCGTGCTAGACTGTGGCTTTCACGTGCTTCTAAACATTGACCAGAAACCCCCAAACCACGATTTCTCACATCAATTTAAAAAAAAAATTTAATTAATATAAATTGCATAAACCAACACGAATAGGAAAAAGATTAGTTAGGACCCACATTAAACATGCTTAATCATTGAAAATTAAGCAACACGATTAAGTCTATATCCGTTTAGATTTGCAAGAAAACCTTTCCGCTAAACATGTCCAAACATGTATCGAGTTTTTATTTTTTCTTTAGAAAATAGTTTCCTGCAAGAATTTTCTTTTCAAAATAAAATATTTTGTTCTATTTCATGAAATGTGTTTGGTTATTTTTTTATTTTTAATAAAAAAATAGAATAGATATATTCCCTTTGGAAATTTGAATCTTGGCGGTGATTTGAGTGGTCAAAAAGCATCGTGTAGATAGAGTGTGGATCGTGAGAAACTAAGAATTCGGCGGGTTTCTCAATGAGACAACCTATGACCGGTGACTGAGCTGTCATCTACGTGTCGCTATCAATATAATACGTGAAAATATTTAGTGGGGCCCATTTTCTTAGACATAATTAAAGTTACTGGATATAAGATCAAGGGAGAATTGACGGTCGGTCCCCAAACCAAACCAAATCAAACCAAAATTTTTCCTTACTCCCTGGTGAGAAAAATTATTTTAAAATATGACACCAATACCCTTATTCTTTATATAATTTAATTGATCCTTCCGCGCTTCACAAAATGGTATCAGAGCTTAAAGTTGATTTATTTCAAACACAAAATTTATTGTTATAAAGAAACAAAATGTTTGAGGAGGAGAATTTCGAAAAATTATGAATCCGAACTTATGTTCGAGAAAAATAATTTACATGAATTATTCCAATATGTTGGAATATACACAAGAACATCTAACTATTGTTAGATATCCAGAGCAGAAAGGGAAGCCTCGGCACCCTCAGGTAAACTTATGATTCAATCTAATAAGTTTATGGAAATAGTACCAGATTCTTCAAAGCTCTCTTTAGATCTTAGAGAAATTCAGAAAACAGTACAAAACTATGGCAATAAGCTATATTTTGTACCGCAATGAGTTGAAAAAATCCTTGAAAACCAGGAAGAAATTCTTAGAATATTAAAGGATATTCAAAAAAGAATTCAAAAACTAGAACAACAACCCAGTTCTAGTAAACAAACTTCAAGAGGTTGGTTACCACCATCATTTGGTACTGAACCTTTGTTACATCAACAAGGGAAAGCCAGAGTGGTGTCGAAACCGTTAACTGAAGAAGAAAAAATGATCAATCTAATTAAGTCTGTCTCAGAAAAGAAATTAATCTGATGACAACTCTAAAAAGGATTGGTCTGGAGGATCTACAAGAACTTGCGGAATCTTTCGCAAATCTCAAAGTTGTAGATCTAAATATGAACACAGCAGGAGGTGAAATACCTGCTATAACTTGGTCATCTTCTTAGGAACCACCAAGAGAAAGTATAGGATCTCAGAATATAAATATGAGAGAATATCAACCTGATTTCCATACTGGTGGAGGATTACACCCAGCGGGAACAAGGACAAGGAGAAATCAAATTCCCTTGCACCAAACACCCTATGGGAAAACTGTTTTAGATCCTATACATCCTTACGGGGTTATGCTTAGCCTCGATGTATTAGATTTCAAAAATAGAGAAGAACTTATAGACGATTGGACATCTGCTATGAGAATCGCAGCAGGAACACTTGATCTCAACAGAGAAGGATTCATTAAACTCTTGGAAATGAGTCTTGTGGGATTAGTGAAAATTGCTTGGTACATGACTTCGGTGGAAACCAAAGAATCAGTCCTAGCCGGAGAATCTCTAAGCGAGATAGCCGGAAGAATGGCTACCCTATTTAAAGCACAATTTATAGGGGTAGATTATTTTAATAGTCAAGATACAGAGAAGAGGAAGAAATATACTCAAGCTCTGTATAGTCTTGAATTACATGACATATGTTTAGTAGATGAATACATTATGTTATTCACTAAATATAGATGTAATTCAGGAGTCGAAGGAGACATAACTATGCAGCTTTTCTTCGCAAAAATGCCAAGTCCCTGGAGAGAAATGCTCATAAGAGAATATGTACATGGAAATCCAGATACATTGGCACGAAGAGCTTCTTTCCTTAAAGGAAAATTGGCGGAATGGTGCCATTTGGCAGCATTACAAAATAATTACAAACGATTAAGGGGAATTAACAAACGTACTCCTTTGTGTTGTAAGAAAAATGATCTTCCAACAATTATTAGAAGTAAACCACAAAAGCATAAAAGGAAAAGTTTTAGGACTCATCCTTATACTAGAAGTGGAAGAAGTTCTTGGAAACCAAGAACAGTATGGTCTAGACAGAAAGCCATATCTTATAAATCTGGACAAAGAAGCGGACCATCTAGAAGTAAGACATCCTCCCAAGCATCGAGTACATCTCAAAGCACAGGAAGAACACCTACAAAGAAAACTTTTAGAATGACTCATACACGAGCTAATGAAAGTTTTAAGGACTGTAATTGCTGGACATTTGGAGCAAGAGGACATATCTCGAATAACTGTCCAGAAAATGAAAAAAGATGTATTAAACGCTTCGATCCAACTCCGGATATTGAAGAAGCAGTTTATTACCAAGATCTTATTCAGGTATACCGATTCGAGGACATTGCCTCAGATGAAAGTATATATGAAGAAGAAGAAGTCCTAAGTCAGGAAGAATCCGATGGAACTAAATCGAAATCTGACTGAAAACGAGGTGTTTCGATACGAAACACATGAGGATTTGTCTCGGTTCTTTAGCCAGACAATAATATCTCATAACATGGTCCAAAGGATCATGAAATAAAATCTTAGTCTACAGAGATATCAAGGATTCTCTGCAGGACATGTAGAAAAGTTCTTATTAAATCTTGGCCTAAGAAACAGAAAGCATCATCTGATATATAAAGTTTCTAGAAGGGAAATGACAATCCCAATAGAACTTACTGGAAATAGAATGAAGATGCAGTTAATTCTTTTTGAAGAAATTAAGGAGGAATTACAAAAACTCAAGATCGAAGTAGCAAGGACTATGTCCTGGATTCATATTGGAGCAATCCAGATTATGATAAAAGCTACTTTCAAAGAAGGTATATATTCACCCATTGATATTGCTATATGTGATAAAATAATGGGGAACCTTCAAGATTCAGTGCTTGGAACTATCTCAGAAAATCTCTGTGCAGGCAAGATTGTAGGAGTTATCTATCCAAGGATAGCCTACAATCTGGCAGATCGAGATTTCAGTCGAGCTTTGACATTACATCAAAATTTCAAGGAAAAGAGGCTGATGAAGGAAGGTAATAGACCATATTCTATTACTTATCAGATTTCATATGCTCTATCTAATACACATCATTCAGAATTTTTTATTAGAAATGAGTTCATTGAAATACCTGAGATATTTGGAAAAGTTGCTCAGGCAATTTATCCAGAACGGATTGAATTTTCTATAATACAGGAAACATATATCCAAATACAAGACAAACCGATTCTACAGAGGAATCAGAGTCTTAGACTGGAATCAAGAAGACTATCTTTCCAAGGAGATAGAATTACAAGCTACAGATGGGAAAAAACCCATGTCCAAGAAACCCAACATGAGCTAAAAAGTTTTTCAACAATAGGAAAGCTTAGATGCCCAGAAGGGTGGAAGGAAGTCGAAATAGTATTTGAAATTACGAAACAAAGGAATCAATTTCCTTGTAATACCATCTACTATTTAGAACAACCTATGATAGGAACTTACCAAGGAATGATCCAAGTTGGATAATTGGAAGTTCATATCACAGGGATTCCAGGAAAAGAACCAGATCAATTGGTTCTTGGACTAGAGTTTCTCGAGGAACATAAACCTTGGAAACGTCTAGAGTATGGAATGGAGTTTATGGCAGAATATAAGATGTGGAAAATCCAATGACCACAAGTCCATTCTCCATATACATTCCAGTAGGAATGTTATATCAACAATATAAGGCAGAATATTTTGCTGCTTATATTGATTCAGGGGCTGGAATCTGTACAGCAAAACGAGGAGTTTTTCCAAATAATTTGGAAGAAGAATTACCAAAGATTGCTGAAAGAGATTTTTCCAGAAGAATCTTAATCCTATGTAAAGGAATTAAGATGACTGAAATAATGATTGGCGGTGCTGGGCAAACACCTTGGTACAAGGTAAAAACACCACCAATTTATTTTCATGATACAAGAGCTGATATTTTGTTAGGAAACAATTTCCTACAAATGTTTAAGTCCTATACTCAAGAAAATGAGACTAGAAAATTAGTGTTTACAACTCCTTGTAACCACAAAATTATAGTCCAGAGACTCAGAGAGGCATTTTATAAAAAATTGCCAATCCAGTTTCGCAGTAAACGTGGTGATTCAGGACAACTTCTGAACTCAAAAATGAAAGATTCTAGAAGGTTTGGAGAAACAATGCTCCAGTTGAGAGCAGATAAAACGCTCCAACAAGAAGATATGGAATACCTGAAGATAAACCTACATCAGAATGAAGTAGAGGTTGAATCTAAGGTATCCTTAGAAGATGTCAAGAAAAGGATCAAAGAAAATTATAACGAAGATCCTTTGGCATGGTGGGACAGAAATCAACTCAAAGCTTGCCTTAAAATTAAAGAAGGCAAAGAGTATGAATTTGTCCGTTGCAAGCCTATCCCAATGAATATTATTGATCAAAGGGATATGCAGATTATAATTAAGGAACATTTAGACCTTGGTTTAATCAAAGCAGGAATGTCACCATATAGCAGTCCAGGTTTTCTGGTAAGAAATCATGGTGAGATAAAAAGAGAAAAACCCAGATTAGTTATTAATTATAAAGAAATTAATAAGATTCTGGAGTTTGACGGGTATTTTATACCTAGTAGAGAACATCTAATAAGTTGCATACGCAACGCTAAGATATTCTCTAAGTTCGACTGTAATTCTGGATTTTACCAGATTATGATGCAAGAAGAAAGCAAGAAATTTACAGCTTTCTCCACACCTCAGTGACATTATATTTGAGAAGTATTACCAATGAGATTGGCTAATTCACCTCAGATATTTCAAAGAAAGATGGATAATCTTTTTAAAGATTATTTTAAATTTATGTTTGTTTATATTGACGATGTTTTAATAGCGTCTAAAAATATGAATGAACATGTTAAGCATTTGGAGATTTTCTCTAATGTTTGTAAAAAAGAAGGACTGGTTTTATCTGAAAAGAAAGCAGTCATTGCGATAAGAAAAATCGAATTTCTAGGAATATAAATCGATGAGTCTGGAATTATTCTGCAAGAACACATAGTAGAAAAAGTGCAGAATTTTCCAGAAATTTTCAAAGACAAGAAGCAACTTCAAAGTTTCTTAGGAGTTGTTAATTTTGCTGGGATGTTTATCAAGAATTTAGCAAAACACAGGAAAGTGTTTAGTCCATTATTGAAAAAAGATGCTAGATTTATATGGACGGATGAACACACAAAGAGACTATGCCAATTAAAGGATATTTGTAAGAATCTTCCAAAGATGGCTATTCTTCAAGAAGAGGATGATCTGATATTATATACAGATGCTAGTGATCATTGGTGGGCAGCAGTTCTTACTAATCTCACACCAGATGGAGAACAACCATGCATGTATTGTAGTGGTTTATTCTCAGATGCAGAAGCCATCAGATGACATATCAACAAAAAAGAATTTTATGCAGTAAAAAGGGCTTTTGAGAAATGGCCATTATTTTTACTTGCAAAGAAATTCACTTTGAAAGTGGATAACACACCGGTGAAAGCTTTCTTAAGGAATAGAATTGAATCTAAACCTGAGCAGGCCATATTATTAAGATGGCAAGCATTAGGTCACAATTATATTTTTGATATTGTGATTATTAAATCTCATGAGAATATTCTTGCAGATTTTTTAACAAGAGATGGACAGCATTGACATTGATGCTATTATCAAGATGCAGAGGCATTTGAGGGAACACCTTGAAATGCTTCAAACCGAGTTTAACAAGTTAGCACTAAACGCAGAAGTTGCGGGTAGGCTTCAACAAGCTGATAAGAGAATTGTCTCTGATCGAATTACAGGATGTTTACAGGCATATACTCAGTTATGGTCTGTAATGCAAAGGCCTATCCTCCAAGGCATTGAGAAATCACTGGTTTCACAAATGGAGAGTTTTCGAATACAGGACTCTATACCTGGAGCAGGGGATTCAAATACCCCTAGCACAAGTGTTAAGTCGGGATCATCTCCAGATGAGTCGGCTGAAACAAAAATTGAGACTCCAGATCCTTGTCTCGAGTCCTCAAGTCAACCCTTCAACTCGGGGATTGAAGAGGGAGAGATCAACTTTAGGCCTCGTGCTGACAAAGGCAAAACTAAGGTTGGTACTAATGAAAATGCAATTTCTCCATTTCAGATTTAGCAACAGAATTGGGAGAAATTAAACACAAGAATTGGCATCAACCCAGCCATGGTATGAGTTGATGTTGCAGGAAAATATCCAAGGGTATGGATGAAAAAAAATTCATATTCAAAGGAGGTCAAAGCCTGGTATGAATTTGGGGCTCTTGCCTCAGTTTATACTATTTCGCCCAGCTTCCCGGAGATATCAACATTACCAAAATGGATTCAGGAAGCTGTTCATGAGACTTGGGCAAATAATGATCATTTGTCCAGAGGAGATGTTTTGGAGCTATACTTTTTCAGTGCAGCACCAGAACCAGCAGGGAAAGGCTCACACGAAGCCTTTCAATTCATCAAGCTAAGGAGGCCAGACATGAATTCTCAAAAATTTATAAAAGACCCTCCTACAAATGAAACCCCCTTAGTCTCTTCATTCAATGAAGATGACATATCTACCAGGAGAGCATGGGGTATCTGGGTCTGTCTCACGGAGATGGACAAAGTCAAGTTTCCATTTAAGTTTTACCAAAATTCTTTAAATGGATCATTCCTGTTAAACACTATGACAGGAAAAACTACAAGCTTTGCAGAAGACCTATTCGAAAAGAAAAAAAATCTTCTGTGGAACAGCAAGCTGCCGGCCAGTAAAGAAACTCGCCGAAAATTCTGTAATATGGCACACATAGGAATATGGTCAGAAAACATCTTTCATGAATGCCAGAATCAGAAAGAACCGGAGTTCGGTAAAGGTTTCAAAACCGAGATCTGATCGGAAACATTCTACCGAAGCAAGGACAAGTGGGGAAGGACCACATTCACATTTTCCTCGAGGATACAAAAAGCCTAAGATTCCTCGACAAAATTAAAAGGGACATGTGACCAAGCCCACTCACCAAAAGAAAATCCACTATGAGAGTGGAAGGACAGGACCGCCAATAATCAGTGGAAAAATGACAAAGAACATTAGATACCTTATCTTTAAAGATAAAGGAAATCCAATCAAAACAAGAAACTGGATCCAAAAATTCACAATATAAATACGGGTAATTTGGAACCAGTAAAACACACAAGAAAATCAAAACTCAAATATGTATCGAGTATATCTTAAAGTTTTGAAAAGAAGGATAAATTACAATAGAAGTGAAGCTGCTGCTCTTAGATCAATAATTAAGATGTACAAAGAAAAGGGTAATGAGATAACAACAGATCTATTCCAGACTCATCTCTATTGGTATCTCGGAGAGCTAAAAGAAGATGAGAAGTTGATTTCTAGATTGATAATCTAGAAAAAGACGAGAAAAGTGGAGGGACCATTTTAAAAGAGCACTCAACCACTACATGGTCCTAAAGCAAGCTGTAAAGGCTTATCAAGATTTGAAGTCCGAGTTTCAAATCCGAAGAAGCCTTCTATAAATAAGGCAGGAAGAAGGAAGTGAAGATCATCGAACATTTTCCTCATTTCTTTCAATCATAAGTGTAATATTTTCTCTTTAAGTTTATGAGTTTTTAAAGTTCGGCTACTATCAGTAGCTAAGCAAGTTCCTCCTCCTCTATAGGAGGTTTCAATGTAATAATAAATGTTTATGTTTGAATAAAGAGATCTTTGCTCTTAGCCCCTCTCATGTATTATTTTCAAAATTTTATCTTTTACTGTACACCCTAAGGTATGAAACGAATTAGGGTTGTGTTAAGTGTTGCTGAAGGAATCTGCGTCTGTAACCATCGGTTGCGATCGTGTGGTTGGACTGTGAGGAGCAGTTCGTAAAATACGGTGGATATAACCCGGTGGCAGTCCGGTCAAAAAGGTATAAGATTTAATTTATTTTACGGAAGCATGATGGGCCATTAATATAGAAAAATCAATTTTAAAATATAAGGTTGAGGGATATTTTGGGTAATTGAGAATAGATAGGGAGTGGAAAGAAAGTTTGAGAAAAAAGGGTACTGAATAGAAAGTCTCCCTAAGATCAAATATTCTAAAAATAAAATTAATATAACTAATTTTAAAATAATCTAATGTGTCCGTTGATTCATGGAATGCGTGAATCGTTTTTTGTACGATGATCAAATTCATAATCATTTTTTTTGTGTATTAGATAAATTTTGGACTAATACAGTAGTCTGTAAGTCACACTAATTAAATAAAATACATTGGGCATAACCTGTGCGATAAGCTAACATGATAAAACATTAATAAAAAGAATACAATTCTTGGCCATTAGTCAATAACTTAACTATTCTATCAATTCGAACGTCTTTAAAAAAAATTCGAAGCAATTTTTTGTATAATGTTTAGTGATGTGACTTCGTTGAAATGGATGAGCCGGGTAAGGAGCTCCAACGGTTCAAATCAATAATTTATAGTTTTTAGGGAATTTGAGTGAAGATAATGGCTTCAATAGCACCTGCAAACAATGAAAGGAACTCGTGAATGGGTGCCGGAGGGGTGTCCGGCGTGGCCACTCCGATGCTTAAGTCAGCAGGTTGAAGATGAACCAAAGCAATATTTGGTAGAAAATATGTATAATGCTTAAGAGTTCCCAGATTTCAGAATCTGTAAATGACATTAATACCTGCTATTTATAGTAGAAGATGAGGTAGGTACCTCGATTCCAGTGTTACCTACTAAGTATGACAAGTCGGCTGCCCATACCCTATCTTCTGATGACTTCTAAGACACTCCAAGCCCAAGTTGTTCTGACAGATTAGACGTCCAGTATCAATCATACTCGAGTGTGGTTCAATTCTCGAGGTGGCCCGGGCAATTGGTTACCCGGGTACCTGTATGAGAGCCCGGGCTATGATGACTGCCCGGGAAGAGAAAAAAATGCGTGGGTGCTTGCGCAAGAGACCGAGCTGTTCGGAGAATTTTTCGGAAATATGTAGTGCTCGGGCTCTTGATGGTGTTCGGGTCATCAGCGACCCGGATCCTTATTGGGGTATCACCACCCATCCCTAAAATAGTCGGGCTAGAGCTTGACTCGCTGTCCCGATCAGTCCAAGATAATTAACAATGTACAACATTGGAGCCTTCAAATATCACAGAGATGAGATGAAATGCTGAGACCTCCTATCCCCCGGACTCATAATAACTTATTGTCTAACATTCTTGGGCCCTGTCCTTATTACCACGATGACACGTGTCATAGCATGAATTCCCGCCTAAAAGACGTTTCGCATTCCGAGAAGTGGATAAGTCTGATGCCTCGATAACCGTATACGTCTTTTCACATCTTGGCACCATTTCCAAAAACACATCCTAGACGTTCGTGCATTTATAGATCAACGGCTGTGATTAGATCCTTCCTCCTATACATAGGGCCACTCACCCATTTTTCAATCATATTAACAAATTGTCATCCAGGAAACACAATGACTGGTGCAAGCAGTTCGAAAACTCCGAGTATGACCGAAGCCTTCAAGGATTCTACTCTAGAGATTCGAAAATCTACTATAGAAGATGAAGTGTTTCACGAAATTCTTGACTATTGGGAAGAGCTTTAGGGGCTGAAGCTTCTTTATGACTCTGGAAAAGCTATCACTCCCAGCCTGGTAGCTAAACTGAGGAGAGTGCGAGAGCACTTGCATGTGGCTGAGTGGGTAGACATCTTCACAGATGGTCGTATCTATCAATTAATGCTTCGGAAAGAAATAAAGATCCTTAAGCGCATTGCCGATTCAGACAGCTTCCTGAAGACTTCCACCGGGCCTTTAGCTGCTTGGTTGAAAATATGGATAATTGTTGTAGAAGAAGAATATGATGATGTAGTACGAGCTAATGTTTATTGTTGAATAAAATATTAATTCTAGCCTGTCTTTGTCGTTACTTTGCCGTAATCCTTTAAATTTATCAGTTGATACATATATATCGCGAGTTGAACAAGATTAATTGATAAATTATAATGCCAAGCCTTAACATCTCCTGGGCTTTCCTTGAAATGCCGGGGCCTCATGCCTCCCGGGTTCTGAATACGGTGCTTTATCGGTTATTCTTCTCGGGTATTCCAAGAGACGCCATTATGACACACGCTTCGCATTCATATCATTCCATATTCCAAGAATCTGGTAATTCCGATACATTGATATCTGTAGCTCCGTCTTTCTTCATAAATAAAGAACGTTTAGACTAGCTCACGTCTTTCCACCTTCTTTAGCATTAAATACCACCTGTCTATAAATAAGAAGATGAAAGTGAAATAAGAACAATAATCCAATATGCCGAGTTCGAGCGAGTCCACCGTTTGTAGCAGCATGCATGTCCAGGCGCCTTCTCCGATACGTCCTCATTTGGAGGAACTGAAGAGGACCATTGAGGAATATGTTCTGGTTAAGGTCATGTCCACCTTTTATAAGATTCAAGACCTTCTGTATGCACACCAGAATGGCTTGTCTTTTACTCGACCGCAAAGAGCAGTGGCGAGGAAATACAAGCGGGAGTTTCACGTAAATTATGTTGCAGAGCTGGCCACTGATCAAGTTCTGCTGCAGGCGATGCTATGGAAGGAATCGCATCAGCTAGACAAGATTGCTACTACAGGGTCTTTCGCCAACCTCCGAATCCCCGAATTGACTAATTGGATATCGGAGTGGCAAGATTCTGTAGGCTCTAGAATGGCAGCTGTAATATGGGATCGATTCCATTAATAATATTTTAACTTGCGTACTTTGTTTCTTCATTTTTCTGCAACTAAATTAATATGAACTAAGCCAGATATAAAATAATGTGTCAGGATCTAATGTGTCCTGATCTCTAATTTAACGTGCCGGGTTTTAAATAAAGTATCGGGGCCTCAAATCTCCTGGGCTGATAATAAGATTCCGGGCTTGTTATCATCCGGTCTTGTAATATAATATGCCGGGGCTTCGTATCTCCCGGGGTGATAATAAGGTGCCGGGGCTTGATACCATCCGGTCTTGTAATATATTATGTCGGGGCTTCGTATCTCCCGGGATGATAATAAGATGCCGGGGCTGGTTACCATCCGGTTTGGAAAAATAATAGGCCGGGCTTCGTATCTCCCGGGATGATAATAAGATGTCGGGGCTTGATACCATCCGGTCTTGTAATATAATATGCCGGGCTTCGTATCTCCCGGGATGATAATAAGATGCCGGGGCTTGATACCATCCGGTTTTGTAATATTTTGTCGTTTAGCTTTTCCGGGCTATGAATGCGATGTGATAATGACGCGTGCCCTCCCATTCTAACGGTTAGGAACGTTTCGTATTCCGAGGAGCCGATAAGCCTGACACACTCATGATTTATTCGTCCTTTCGCATACTGGCACAATTTTCGAGGCGCATCCTGATCGTCCACGTGTGCTTGGATCAACGGCCTAGATTTGTTCCCACCGCCTATATATACTAGGCCTCTCGTTTTCGAAAAAACACTTTCAAATTCAAACTCTCGGCGAAGCCCTTGCAAAATTTTTCCTCGAAGCTCCTCGGCGAAAAATACTCAACTCCGACACTCCTACCGTCTTTCCTCCCAAAAATTTGTAAGTTCTCTCTTTCGAATTATGTCTGAATCTACCTCTTCGACTTCAGGAGCCAATGCGCGAGGTTCGCCTTGTGATGAGTCCATCGCGCTACGCTCTGATTCCTCTCCTTCTCCGCCTCGCCGCTCTATTACTCAGCCTCCTAAAAAACCCTCCGTTCACCAAACTAAACAAATCTCTTCTAGACCCTCCGCTTCTAGCCATGCCCGAGCTCTTGCCAAGAGCAAGGGTAAGGGTAAAGCCCGGGCTTCGAGCCCTCCTTCTAACGAGACCCCGGGAGCTCCCTGGTTCTCATCCATGAGCAGCACCCTGCGCTTGGGGGCAGAAGAGGAGCTTCGGGCTCTGGGTTGTATCCCCTCTATTTTTTCCATCCTGATCTCTGGTCCTTCTGATCGGGCAGATCGCCCTCGGCTATACTACATTTTTCCGGGATCAAGTTAGAAATGGTCTCCGGTTCCCCCTCCCTCCTTTCTATATCGAGGTTGCCAATTTTTTGGTGTGCCTGTTAATCAACTTCATCCCAACTCTTTCAGGATTATGGCCTCGACCTATGCCCTTTTTAAAATAAACAACCTTCTCATCACCCCCCTCATCCTTCATTATTACTTTAATTGTCGGCTCGTGGATAATGCATTTTCCCTGACTGCCCGGCTAAAGGCCAAATTCCTTGATGATATCCCCTCTTCTCAGAAGGGTTGGAAAGAAAAGTATTTCTTTATCCAACTCTTGGGCCCCCTCCCCTGTCTTACCGGTTTTCTCCCTTCTCTACCCCCTCAACCTACACTTCCCAAGGCCTATAAATATGAAGAACCCTATCTAATAAGCCAACAATTAGTAGAGGGTAAAAAATACCCCTCCACTATTCTTATCTCCACTGATAACCTGATAGCATACGGGTTGAGCGTCCGGGCCGAGGACCCCCTGGACCGGGTAATCGACGAAGCTGCAGGCTCGGGTTATCAACCCAGTAATGCATCTCTCTTCCTTTTTCTTATCTTTTGTTTTTTGCTTATCTTTATTTAATTTCTCATAACCATGTATCACTTTATTCAGATAACTCCGAGATGCAGGCGGCCTTTGCCAAGAAGCGGGCAGCTGAGAAGGCGGCTCGAGAGAAGGAAATAGCAGCTCGCCGAGTAGCTGTTGAGGAGAAAAAGAGGCGAGTGGAGGAGGAGGAAGCCCTGAGGGATGAAGCGGCCCGGGCTAATACTTCCCGGGATCAAGAAGAGAGCAGAGTCAGGGCTAGGGATGCGGCCGAACTTTTAGAAGATGCTGAAGACCTCATCCCTCTTAGGCAGAGGAAAAGAAAAGCTCTCGCAGTCCCCGAGCAGATTATTCTGGAGGATTTTCCCGAGGGTGGCCCGGGCACTTCTCGGTCTGCTCAATCAACTCCCCTTCGCCAACAACCCTCCAATGAACCCGGTCAAGAGCTCCCTCAAGCTGATCAGCCTACTCGGGCTAATATATTTTTTGAGAGAGCTACTACTACTGGTGTTATGCGTCTCAAGCAGATACTCAACCCTGCTGAGGAGGCACTTTTGAGGAGCAATCCCGCCAGTGTTTGATTCCTGGAGGGATCAAACCGACTCTTATCTGTAAGTTATATCCTTATTTTTTTTCTCTTCTTTTGCTGTTCTTTTGTTGCTATATGCTGTTTGTTGTTTTTTTTACAGGCTGCTCATATGATCATCTCGGCCTTTGAGGAGGTAGCTGCAGTGGCCACGAAAAAGGGGCAGCAAGCCCGGACTGCTCAAGAAATCAATGATCAACTGCAAGGGGAGCTTGCTCGGGCTCAGAAAATTCATGAGGATAAAACTGCCGGTCTCCAAGCTTCCCTAGATAGGGCTAATCAGCAATTGGCCTCTGCCCAGATTGCCCGAGATGAGAGTGTGGCCCGGGAAGAGAGCCTTGGGAGGCGGATTGCCCTCCTAGAGTCCCGAGTTGGCTATCTTGAGTTTGAAGCCAGCATACAGCAGCATCGGGCCGTTGCTGCAGAGGATAGGCTTAGGCTCCTGCAACTGACTCAAGAGGAATGGCGAACCGTCTTCCTTCACTCTTCGGAATTTCAAGCGGCTGTTGAAGACAAGTCTTATAACTACTTCAAAGTCGGCTTCCAAAAATGTCAAGAGCAGTTTGAGGAAGAAGGCCTTATCCCGGCAGACAAGGAGGGCTTCCCAGACATAGATAAAGCCATCGATTCCCTTCCCAAGGACGATGCTGCTGACCAGGAAGTTGAAAAGGTTCCTGAAGAGCCCGGGGAGCAATCCTCTATAGTAAATTTAGAATAGGATTGCTATTTCTCTCTTTTTTTTTTTTGTAACTTTCAGCCTTCAGGTTTTTACAAATAATAGTATAGCTTTCTTCATATGTAATCTGTGTCTTAACGATGCTTGGATAAATCCTTAACCACCCAATCACTAGAACTTAAAAAATTTTAAGTGTTCCAAAATAACCGAGAATTTTGATAAATAACTCTGAATAAGGAACCAGTTACCCGGGTGCAAATCCATGTGCTTCTGCTATATGCAAGAATCATATATATGTATATATTTTAGGTTAAGACATAGTCTTGAAGGACCAGGAAATATAAACCTTGGATCAGGAAGCTTGTTCTGGAATGCAAAAATGGTCGAGATATGGAACCCCGTGCCAAGGTGTTCATACCCTGGGCTTTTAGAACCAAGGTGCGGAGCCTTGGGCCGGGGAACATGTCCCGGGACTTGTGAATGGTCGAGGTGTGGTTCCCCGAGCCAGGGTGTAGTGCCCTGGGCTTTTAGAACCAAGGTGTGGAGCCTTGGGCCGGAGAACATGTCCCGGGACTTGTGAATGGTCGAGGTGTGGTTCCCCGAGCCAGGGTGTAGTGCCCTGGGCTTTTAGAACCAAGGTGCGGAGCCTTGGGCCGGGGAACATGTCCCGGGACTTGTGAATGGTCGAGGTGTGGTTCCCCGAGCCAGGGTGTAGTGCCCTGGGCTTTTAAATTGGTTCTTCCCGAGTCTAAGATACGACAAATAATATAATACTTCTCTTTGAGAAAAACAGATCTTTCATTATATCTTCAACCAATCAATTACATCTGTTAGGCATAGTACTGCTTTAAATTAAATACATTCCAAGGCCTTTTGAGAGAGCGTCCTTGCGTGTCTTCTAAATAAAAAGATCCCGAGCTAACCCTCCGGGTAATTTTATAAGGTCCTTCCCACCGAGCTTCTAGTTTCCCAACATCCCCGGCAGGATTAACTTTTTTCATGACTAAATCCCCTATTTGAAAATCTCGAACTCGGACCTTTTTATTGTATGACTTCATGACCCGACCTCGATATGCTTCCATTCGAATTATTGCTCGATCTCTTCTCTCTTCTACCAAATCCAATTCCATGGCCCGACTTTGATCATTGCTGTCTGGGTATACCCTGGGAGAAGTTTGCCCAATTTCAACAGGAAGGACTGCTTCAGAACCATATACCAAGTTGAAAGGAGTTTCTTGAGTAGGTGCTCGGGGAGTAATTCTGTACGCCCAGAGAACACTGGGTAATTCTTCCACCCAATCTTTCCTTTACCATGTAGCCTGGTTTTCAATGCTTGTACAATAATTCTGTTAATAACTTCTGTTTGACCATTAGCTTGAGGGTAGGCAACAGAAGTAAAAGACTGAGTGATTTTCATTTCATGACACCAAGATGTAATTCCTTTGCCCTGAAATTCTCTCCCATTATCTGAGATTAGTCTTCTGGGCACTCCAAACCGGCACACAATGTTTTTCCACAAAAATTTCAATACTTCCTATTCAGTGATTTTAGCCAATGGCTCGGCTTCTAGCCATTTGGAAAAATAATCCACAGCCACCAGCAAGAACTTCTTTTGAGCCCGGGCAGTTGGGAAAGGGCCAACAATATCCATGCCCCATTGATCAAAGTGGCAAGATGCCCAGATAGGCTTCATGGGAGTGGCCGGACTGTGCTGGAAGTTTGAGTGATGTTGACATCTCTCACAAGCCTGGACCACTCGAGCACAATTTTGGCTAAGAGTTGGCCACCAGAACCCGGCAAGCATTGTCTACCGGGCCAAAGCCATTCCTCCGAGATGTTCAACACAACATCCCTCATGTATTTCTCGGAGGACGTAATCCACTTCTCTTTCAGATAAGCATTTTAGCAAAGGTCCCT
This sequence comes from Primulina huaijiensis, assembly GCF_012295235.1. Taxonomy (NCBI): domain Eukaryota; kingdom Viridiplantae; phylum Streptophyta; class Magnoliopsida; order Lamiales; family Gesneriaceae; genus Primulina; species Primulina huaijiensis. The sequence goes on along the minus strand of NC_133312.1, from coordinate 3,843,242 downwards.
GGAACGATCTTCTGTATAAGATTTTATTTAAGAGAACAAACCTGTGAACTTGTCTCTTGATTTTTTGAGCCCGAGTCCTGTCTTTAGGTAATTCATTTTTTGTAATGAATTTGATCAATGGCATCATCTAGGAGTCCTCGGGTACTGGTAATATTTCTTCCTCGGTGGACAGGAACAAACGAGAAACATACAAAATTTCCCGGGTGTCGACTTCTGATAATGAAGCAGCCATTTTTGCTAGAGCGTCTGCCTCTCCATTCTCCTCCCGTGGCATTTGTTCGATATTCCAATCCACAAAGATAGCTGCCTGGGTTTTTATGAGCTGTAAATATTTGAGCATCCTGTCATCTTTAGCTTCATAAGCACCCTTTATCTGCTGAGTGATTAATTGTGAATCAGAATACAAAATAACACGGGAAGCTCCAATCTCTTGAGCAGCTCGGATTCCAGCAAGGACAGCTTCATACTCAGCTTCATTGTTAGTAACCCGAGAATCAATTCTTAAAGCCAATTTAATCTTCTCTCCTAGAGGAGATATTACTACAACACCTACTGCACACCCTGCAAGGCTAGACGCCCCATCCACAAACACCCTCCATACTTCATCTTCATCGGGTTGTACCATCTCGGACAAAAAGTCTGATAAGGCTTGTGCTTTAATGGACACCCGGGGTTTGTATTCGATATCATACTCTCCTAATTCCACTGCCCATGTGATCATTCGCCCAGATACTTCAGAATGAGTCATGATCCTGCCTAAAGGACTATTAGTCAAGACAATTATTCGATGGGACAGGAAGTAAGGCCTTAGCTTCCGGGCAGTCATGATCAAGGCCAGAGCAATCTTCTCCACTTCACTGTACCGGAGCTCGGGTCCTCTCAGAGCATGGCTGACATAATAAACAGGCTTTTGATCGGAGCCTTCTTCTTTTATTAGAACCGAGCTGACAGCATACTCTGTGGTGGATAGATAAACAAATAATTTTTCCCCGGGCTCTGGTTTCACCAACACAGGGAGCTCTGCAAGATGGATCTTCAAGTCCTGGAAGGCCTGTTCACATTTGTCATCCCATCCGAATTGCCGGGCCTTCCTCAATACTTGAAAGAAAGGATAACTCCTGTGTGCTGATCGGGAAATAAATCGAGAGAGGGAAGCAATCCTCCCGGTCAGCTTTTGTACGTCTTTGACAGATCGAGGAGATGGCATGCACAGCACGGATTTGACTTTCTCCTGATTCACCTCAATTCCCCGATCTGTCACTATGAATCCCAAGAGTTTGCCACTCTTTACGCCAAAAATGCACTTGGCTGGGTTAAGCTTGATCCCGTAATGTACGAGAGTGGCAAAGGTTTCTTCTAGATCATCAATAAAGCTGGCAACCTCCCGGGTCTTGCCCAGGATATCATCCACATAGACTTCCACGTTTCGTCCCAGTTGCTTCTCGAAGAATTTGTTCATCAAACACTGGTAAGTAGCTACTGCATTCTTTAACCCGAAAGGCATTACAATATAACAAAATGTACCTCCCGAGGTGATGAAGCTAGCTTTATCCTGATCACTTTTGGCCAGGGGGATTTGATGATACCCCTGATATAAGTCCATGAAACTCAGTAATTCGAAGCCCGATGTGGAATCCACCAATTGAGCAATACGGGGCAGAGGATAATGATACTTGGGACAAGCCTTATTGAGATCGCGGAAATCTACACACATGCGCCACTTTCCGGTAGATTTGGGTACTAATACCACATTTGAGAGCCATGTAGGGAATTGAATTTCCCGAATGTGGCCGGCGTTCAAAAGCTCTTTTACTTGCTCATCAATAACTTTGTCCTTTTCAGGACCAATGTCTCTTTTTTTGCTTTATCGGGTGAGATCCAGGGAGGATATTCAGTTAGTGCTCCGATATCAGGGGAGAGATCCCCGTCAACTCCTGTTGGGACCAGGCAAACACATGAATATTAGCATTTAAACAGTCAATCAGACTAACCCGGGTGGATGCACTAAGGTCCCGAGCCACCCGAATTTGCTGGCCTGGTCCGACTTCTACCATTTCCTGCTCCTCCTCTGCGACAAAATGCACCTCTCCTTTCTCCACCACTCTTCCTCCTACTTCATCCATTCTAGCTTTCTTCCCTTCCCTCTTGGATTTGCTCTGGTTCGCCCGGACTGCTTCCACATAGCATTTTCGGGAAGAAGGCTGATCTCCCCGGACTTCTCCTACCCGGGCTCACACAGGAAACTTTATCTTTTGGTGGTAGGTAGATGCCACAGCCCTTAGCTCATTCATGGCCGGCCTCCCTAATATGTTGTTATAAGATGATGGGGAGTCCACCACAGTGAAAGAGGTCATCACCGTTTTCTTGATATCCTGGGATCCCAGGGTTAGTGGTAAGACAATCTCCCCTTCCGGGTAGACCACATGGCCAGCAAAGCCAAAGAGGGCAATTTTCACGGCTTCCAAATGGTAACCCTGCAAATCCATCTGCACAAAGGCATCTTTAAAAATTACATTTACAGAGCTGCCCGAGTCAACAAAGACTCTCAGAATGTCATAATTTGGCACCCGGGCTTGGATAATCAGAGCATCATTGTGTGGTAGATTCACCCCCTTTAAATCTTCTGGGCCAAAGCTGATTACTGCCTCGCTCTTTCTCATTCCATCTACCTCCATACACTGACTCCTACTCCTCGAATTCCTCGCCCGGTTGGAGTCTCCATCAGTAGAGCCTCCTGATATCATTTTTATCAACCCCGTAGCAGGAGGTGAATTCTTTTTTGTCTCAAGTTCGGGATCTCTTCTCCTCCCGGGATCTTCTCTCGGTATACTCCTCATACCCCCTCCTCGAGCGCTGGACCCTGGCTGTGGAGATGTCCATGGCAATCTCGGCCTCTTATTGGCTTGACTTTGTTCCGGGGCGGAAGTGGTGAAATAGTTTCCCTTCAATGTTTTGCAATCCTCGGTGTTGTGATAACACACCTTATGGAGAGTACAAAATCCTCTTTTCTCAGGCCGGGAGAATTGATGGTCCGGGGCCAGATCCCTACTACACTCCTGGACCTCTCTGTCCCGGGCAATCTTAAGAGGCACATGGTGGGAGAAGTGTCCTGGATTATCCCTTCGCTGTCCTTTCTCCTCGGGCCTAGCTACCCGGTCTCCTCTTTCTTTTATTACAGCTTCCCTCTTCTGCTTCTGGGCTTCCTCCATGTTGATGTATTTTTCTGCCCGGGATAATAAGTCCTCGAAATCCCCAGACACTTTTTTGGTCAACGATTTGAAAAATTCACCCTCCCTCAAGCCTTGTGTGAATGCCGTAGTTTTTGTTTCAGTAGCGCAAGTAGGTACATCCAAAGCCACTCTATTAAATCTTTTGATATAAGCCCTCAAACTTTCATCCAGGTTTTGCTTAACTTCGAAAAGACTAAAAGCAGTAATCTTGTATTTCTTGCTATTACTGAAGTGGTGTAGGAACACCTTCTGGAAGTCTTTAAATGAATAAATACTCTTAGGAGTCAGTCCTTCGAACCACCTTTGAGCTGAGTCCACCAAGGTAGTAAGGAACACCTTACACTTGATTCGATCTGTATAACAGTGTAACATAGCCATGTTCTCAAACCGGGCTAAGTGCTTATCAGGATCCGCATTGCCAACGTAATCTTTGACTTTGGCAGACTTGAAATTCTCGGGAAGAGGTTCCCGGACAATGATATCAGTAAATGGGCAACCCTTAGCAGTAGCTCGAGAAATGCTACGACTCTCCAACTGCCCTTCCAGAAATTTCATTTTCTGCCTTAATTCAAACAACTCCTCAGCTACGGTAGGTGATTTGGATCCAGCACTAGACTCCTCATCCTCTCCTCTCACTTCCTCCTCCCTCCGCTCTTGCTCTTGCTCCTGCTCCTGCTCCTGCTCCTGCTCCTGCTCATATATTTTCCTCCCTCTCGGTGGTGTAACTTGATGAGAAGCTTCTCTCCTGGCCACAGCTTTCTCCACTGCTTCGGAGATTATTCTAGCCAACTCTTCCGGGGTCATGGTAATAAGGTTGGGTCCTGTGGGAGGAACACCGCCACCCTGCCCCGAAGCACGCGTATTATCCCCATGAGCCCGGGAATTATCTTGGTTAGTTCTTCGAGTATGAGCCATATCAACGCCTTAATCTCAACTTTCCCACAGACGGCGCCAATGATGTGACTTCGTTGAAATGGATGAGCCGGGTAATGAGCTCCAACGGGTCAAATCAATAATTTATAGTTTTTAGGGAATTTGAGTGAAGATAATGGCTTCAATAGCACCTGCAAACAATGAAAGGAACTCGTGAATGGGCGCCGGAGGGGTGTCCGGCGTGGTCACTCCGATGCTTAAGTCAGCAGGTTGAAGATGAACCATAGCAATATTTGGTAGAAAATATGTATAATGCTTAAGAGTTCCCAGATTTCAGAATCTGTAAATGACATTAATACCTGCTATTTATATTAGAAGATGAGGTAGGTACCTCGATTCCAGTGTTACCTACTAAGTATGACAAGTCGGCCGCCCATACCCTATCTTCTGATGACTTCTAAGACACTCCAAGCCCAAGTTGTTCTGACAGATTAGACGTCCAGTATCAATCATACTCGAGTGTGGTTCAATTCTCGAGGTGGCCCCGAGCAATTGGTTACCCGGGTACCTGTATGAGAGCCCGGGCTATGATGACTGCCCGGGAAGAGAAAAAATGCCTGGGTGCTTGCGCGAGAGACCGGGCTGTTCGGAGAATACTTGGGAAATATGTAGTGCTCGGGCTCTTGATGGTGTCCGGGTCATCAGCGACCCGGATCCTTATGGGGGTATCACTATTTAGTATTTATAATCTCAAAAAATAAAACATAATTATTTTCAAAAGATAGTATATTTACAGCGGTGCCCCGGTCCTGAAACAATTGGTATCGATGGTGGCGCGGGAAATGGTCGCCATCCCACCACCGTCTTCCGTCCAGATCATTACAATGTCAACCGTGGCGACGGCTATTAGCGGACCGGCGATCAATACGGTCCATGCATCGGCTTATTTAATTGGAGCCCGACATGCGACATGACGAAATCGTGAGAAGTATATTGCGAAGATCGTGAGGTGGGACATTAAATGCAACTTCTTCTTGCAATAAATTCTTGGTTTTTTAAGGCTCTCATGAGCAAGCCTAGTGACTTGCTGTAGTAAAAATATATAGGGAATTAAATAAATAAATATCTGGACTCTTATTTAAAATACAAAATGTGAGATATATATGATTTTTTTTTTAATTTTTGTACTGATTGGGGTGGCACGTCCTTTTTGGTCGTGGGTAGTGGCAATGATCTGATATTACGGCATGTCTTTCAATACACGTGATTGCGGCGAATTAAGGAAACTCCAATATACACGTAGTATTAGTGATTTTTCACATCGAAACATTTTTATCGGAAATTGGAATACTTTAGATAATTTGTCTGATAAAAAAAAAAAAGAATTTCATCGTAGAGACAGTGGCCTCTCCGATAAAGAAGAGGCAAGCTTTATATTTTGATATATTCTTCTAACCTTTGAAAATCAGTGCTGGTTGAATTTCAGACGAAATTAGGAGGTGGATTAACATAATAAAGTAATGAAATTTATATTAAGAATGATAAAATAGAACGTGGTTTCGAAGGGGTATACACGTGCTTGTCAGAGGAAGGGAAACCCCATGTTTTAAGCTGATTTTAGGGGGCGAAAGCATAGTCGTGCTCCTGCGTGTCGATCGGCGTATGGCCGAATATTTTAAATCCAAAAAATTGTTAAAATATTTATAAAAAAAAATTCCGACAAACGTACATGGTAGTGTGGTTCCACGACTCCGTATGACTTCAAGTCATGCCCTTATACTTGTTCGCCATGCCTCATTAAATAATTGCCACTATTAGGCATGCAACTCAGATATACTAAAATCGCGTTAACGTTTTTTAATCGACACGTGACGCGACTTCCACGATAAATGTATTCTTTGACCTAACCGTGAATTATAAACAATTCAGCTTAGTTTTGCAAAATAACTAAAATTGTATTTATTTAATTCATCAACTGAACTCAAAATTAGCTGTCTGTTAACACATTGAAGTCAAATCTTAATTGTTAGGGTCAATGAGAAAGTACGCTAATAGTACATACTATCTCAATGATGTATCTAAAGGTAAAAATGTCATGACATTTTCTGATGTTATGTTTCCGAATGTTTTGTCCGTGGATAATTTTGTAATGTTTATATGTATTATATTTATGTACTTATATCCGTCTGAGAAGTTTTTTTGAGTGTACACTTTAAATATTAAACTTGTTAATTAACTTTATATAGTATTTATTGCAATTTATTATTTAAATTTTTGAATGTAGGAGGGGGTTTGTTACTAAAACTTCAAATTCTATTGTGTGATATGATTTGTCACCCAATAATAATAGTAATAACTAATAACAATGAAATGAAGCAAATCAGTTATTTTTTTAATTTTTTTTAAAATATTTATTTGGTATTATATGAATTGCGAATTTATACGAGGACAAGAGGAGTATCATGCTAGGGTTCGTTATAAGCGGCAGTAGAGATCAGCGCCGCCGAGAAAAACAAGAAACCCGGCCGGGAAAAAGGACAATTAATCAGATGAAAAAAGCCGATTCCATTGGTGTCATCACGTGCCTACGTCATAAGTGGTCGGCAAATCTCGCGTTAATCTCTGATCAACACCTCCCAAAGTTACTAATCCCACCCTGCTTGCCACGTGGATCCATTCCTTTTTATCTCGTGCCCCATTTACTGAGATTCGGTTCCCATAATTGTTTTTGTTTAATTCCTAAATTACCTCAAAATTCGAGTATATTATTGAAATTCCAATATTCTGATATGGTTAAATTTTAGTTGTAATCTTTATTTAAAAAATACACCTATTCTTTTCCTATTTAAGCTATATATGCATAATAATTTAAGTTGCAATAAACACTAGTTGTTTTGCATGAATTGGAAAGATGGAACATGGCTATTTAAGTTTCGCAAAAATGATTTGTGAGACGATCTTATGAGTCAATTTTGTAAGACAAATCTTCTATCTATTAAAAATTATTATTTTTTATGCCAAAAATTTACTTATTATTGTAAATATAAGTATAATTGACCCATCTGACGAATAAAGATTCGTGAGACCGGTCGCAAAATAAATTTACCTTTAAATTTTTGGGAACAAAATATCCGAAAAGATATAATTACATCTTTTTTTTGGATGAAAAGGTTCCTTCGGATCACATTTTAGCGAAATCTGTTTAACAACTATAGGCTTTGTTTTGCATATAAATAAATTTTCACATTTAAAAAATACATCAAATCCCATCAAATATTCTTTTCTTTTTTGCTTCCAATTCATTTGAGTCGAGTACACGCAAAGCACAATACTTTAACAGAAGTGTCGTCCACGCTGGCAATCCGAAACACCTCCCCATGTCCCAGGATCTAGACACGTATCAATTCATTGGTAGTTAACTTACCAGTAATCAAGTAAACTTTAATTAATCTCCTCAATTTATTGTTTTATGCTTTATTTTTAATAATGCTAAATTCCGACATATATATCATCGTATATCGATATTTACAACAATTATATCAACAGATTTTATGATCTTATTAAATTTTATATTGAATTTATCAAGAGATTTTGATAAATGAAATTTTTGTATTTATTTTTTTGTTGTACAAATCTCGTTGTACATACAGTATGACTCTTTTTTCTTTTAATTAGTTGTTTAAACGATAACATATCATTGTACCAAAAATTATGTTTGAATTGTGATTTTACTAAAACATATTTTGCAAAATAGCCTTCAAATACTCAGGAAAAACAAAGTTCAAGCAAAAGTTAATGAATGTATTTTTTTAAACAGAAAAATTCTTCTGAGACAATCTCCACGTATCAATTTTAGGAGATTGACCTCAAACCCGACTCAATTAATAAAAAATATTATTTTTTATAAGAAATATTGGTCGGACCTATTTCACAAATATAAATTCGTGAGATGATTTACAAGAGTCATATTCTCTCTTTTAAACTGCAAGAGTCATATTCTCTCTTTTAAACTGATCACATTCGAATTCCATGTCGAATGTATGTATATTTTTAGAATTTATTTTTTTCGTTTTCCACATGGTTATAATATCACTATCCAAAAAAATTCCAACAGGATATTTGATACTGTAAAATAAAATATCCATAATTTTATAAAAATTAAATAAAGTAGTTGCGAAGAGCGGCGAACCGCGAATACATGCCAATTGTGTGCAGATTTTGAAAGTAGGCATGGCTATTATTTTTTAGATTTCTAATATTTTTTTTTTTAAAAAAAAAGAAATGAGAGAGAAATTTGAAGTTCTCAATTCTTACCCAGTTGAATTTTTTTGAAAAAGGAATTGCCAAATTTGGTCAGCACGGGCAGCCAGCATTAGTCACGCATGTGATTGGCCAATACTTCTCTCCGTGGACCCAACTTTTAAGAAAACTTAAAAAAATCCCATTATTATGGTAATTTTTACCATAACGGATTAATATAATCATATTTAAATTTTTAAAAATAATTATTACCTTATATAAATACTCTCCTTCCTCTCGAGCGAAAAACAAAGCAATCCAGCCTTCTGTGGATGTTTTAGAGAGAGAAATTACTGAACGTGAATGCTTCGTCTGCCAGGGTTTTCCCCAGAGAGAGAGAGAGAATAAGGTCCGCAATATCCACAGAGGTCGAATTCACGGTCTTATGAGTTTCGGGAACCACTGATTTTTTTTTTTTTTTGAATTTTTCAAGGAGTAGAAGAATTATGGAGTGGCCAACGTATTTGGATGAATATGAGAAGCTTATTACTAGAATGTCTACCCCAAGGTTTGATTTCTTCGTCATCTTTCAACTGTGTGTATCAGAGAGTCTCCGATGTTGAAAGATTTGTTTCTATATTTCTTTTTTTTTTTTTGGGAGGGGGAGGGGGTTTTCTGTGTATCGTTCGGGATTTTAAATTTTATTATCCGATTTTGGGGTGTCATTTTGTGCTTATGACGAGTTTTCTGGTTTGTGGAAAATGTTCTGGGTTTAAACTTTCCCCCAGATTTTATTGTAAAAGTTATTTTCTGGGTTTTTCTAGATAAAGCTCCTCTGATATTTTTGGTGGAAATAATTTTTCTTCTGCGATTTCTCAAAATACACTCCCCGGTTAGGATTCAGTTTTTTCGTTTTTAAATTACAGTGATTTTCCGGGCTTTGTAAGATCTGTTTTGACTCGAAAATTTTATAGTTCCATGTTTATCTCCTTCGACAGAGATTTAACTGAACCTGGTATGTTAGGATTTGATGATTATTCCCTATTTTCCTAATCTCTGGAGAGTTAACTCCTCACTCATTGTTTAATTGAAGAAAACTCTACAGAATCATTCAAAATTTTCTGTAATAATTGAATTTTTCGCTGATTTCTTTTCTTTCAAGTTACTCTGACTCCGTCAGTTTTCGGTCTTCAATCTTCCAATCCCTTGAATAAAATTCCAACAATGCCCTCATCTGACTGTTTCCCCGTCGCCATCTTGCAGGGTCATGATCGACAATGCTGGTTGCGCAACCGCTACGCGAGTCATGGTAAGCCGCTGATTAGTAAAAATTAATACAATTCGTATGTTAATATAGGAATATTATGGTTAATTAGTTTCTATTTTCTTGCAGATTGATAGTGGGAGAAAGCATAGGATCCTGTTGGATGCCGTTCAAATTCTTATAGATTTGAATCTGTCGATTGAAAAGGCTTATATTTCTTCAGATGGTCTGTGGTTTATGGACGGTGCGTACCCGACACGCGCCGCTGTTTTTTCCCCTTTAGCTTTAACTGCCATTTAATCCACATAATAAATGGGCTTTATTGGTTTTCAATGAGGCTGTTCTCACTGTACGGTTTCATATTTCTTGTGAAAGCTGCAGTTTTTCATGTGACTGATTTGAGCGGAAACAAATTAACCGACGAAAGCGTGTTGAGTTACATTGAACAGGTAATTATTTTTTCTTTTGTAATGATTTATCAAAGTTTAATCAAGAAGATATTGATAAATTTAATTTAACCTGTTGTTAATTGATGATTTTGGCCTTGCTATTGCAGTCTCTTGAGACAGTTCACTGCAAAAGATCTAGAAGTTTCAACGGCTTAACAGCATTAGAATTAACTGGTACAGATCGAGTTGGTCTTTTATCTGAGGTTTTTGCTGTTCTATCCGATTTGAACTGCAATGTTGTCGAAGCTAAGGTCTGGACTCACAATGGTCGAATTGCTTCCTTGATTTACATAAAGGATGACCATTCGGGCTCACCGATTGAGGACTTGCAGAAAATAGAAACAATCGAGGCCATGTTGAGGAATGTGCTTAAAGGTGATAATGATATCAGAAGTGCCAGTACCGTCGTCTCGATGGCTGTCACACATACTGAGAGAAGGCTTCATCAAATGATGTTTGCCGATCGTGATTATGAGAGGAAACCAATCATCAAGACTAGTGGTGATTCCCCTATTGTCTCAGTTCAGAATTATTTGGAGAGAGATTATTCGGTCGTAAATATTCAGTCCAAGGATCGAACCAAGCTTTTGTTTGATGTCATCTGCACGCTAACAGACATGGAGTATGTCGTATTTCATGCCACTGTTGACACAACCGGAGATAGAGCATCCTTGGTATACATATATTCTTCAACTTTCGTTGAATTTTTTCTTGTGGTGTGTACGACTATTGTATGATTAGAGGTGAAATGGAATAAAATGGTTTTTTTATTGTAGGAATTCTTCATGAGACACATGGATGGAACGCCGATTAGCTCAGAAGCTGAAAAACAACGTGTTGTTCTTTGCTTACGAGCTGCAATTGAAAGGAGGGCGTCTCAGGTCTGAAAGTGGTTCTTTAGTCGTTCATTTGATTTGGTCTCTTCTCTTGTTCGGTTATAATAATTTAACGTTCTTGTTTCTTTTATCACAGGGTGTGAGGCTTGAGTTGTGTACATCTGATAGAAAAGGACTACTAGCTGATGTGACTCGAACATTTCGTGAAAATGGCCTAAATGTCACAAGGGCTGAGATATCCACGGCCGTTGAAACGGCCCATAATGTTTTTTACGTGACGGATGCCCTAGGGAACGTTCCAGATTCCAAGATCATTGAATCGGTTCGCCAGAGGATTGGCTTGAGTAATCTGAAAGTAAAGGAACTGCCCTTTATATGCCACCAAAAAGGCGAAAAGGAAGAGGCCACGGTGGGTACGGGAGGTGCCATGTTGTTCTCAATTGGAAGCCTTGTGAGGAGGAATCTATACAATTTGGGATTGATCAGATCTTAATCTTGATTGGTAAAAAGCAACTTGTGAGGCGAGATATTCTTTGCTTAGAGGGGTAGTATGATGAATGAGCTGGGGCATTTTGTACATAGTAAATGGCATTTACTTACAAAGCGGATTTATTTGGTGATGGTAGTTAAAAGTGGTTGGCTGGACAGGTTTCGGAAATATATGCACAGAGAATGGTAGAGGCAACGGGGGCCCATTCTTTTCTTTTTAAATGTTGGTTTGTTAGAAGGGATAGATTTGAAATTGGTTGGGGGAGTCGGGAATTCATAGAGTGAGAAGTCTTGGGTGGGTGGTCATTACTTGTCTCCCTTAGCTGGCAGAAAGAGAGAGCATGTGTAAATATTTCTACTTTTATTTTCAAGGAAAGGATTTCTCACTTACTTTACAACTTTTTTTGTGTTTGATTTATTACACAACTCTTTCTTTGGGAGGTCACCAGGTGTGGATGAGTTGAATTAAGTCGAACCATTTCTACTCTAAGCAATTTGAATAAAATAGTATGTATGTTACATTGTGTATTCAAACCGGACGGACATCCATTTAAATAATCTAATGCAAGACTTTTCTATGGATCCGTGGTCCGTTGCCCCCAAGGAATTGAATTTCGGACAGCCCTCGAATAATTTATGCTTTAATTTACGTGTGTCCTCGAACAACTGGCGACCAGCTTAGTGTAACGTGCACTCTGGTTGACATTTCCCTTTGTCTGGAATATATTTGACTTCTGACTTTAAGATGTTCATTTCATCCAATCGCGTTAAGATTACGTTCCCACGCCTAATTCTTATTAATTAAATATAGTAATGTCATTTCATAATTATTGAGGATATCACCAAATGTTCTAATATCCATTTATTCCAAGTTCAACAGCTCTAGAAACCTTGGATTCATAAAATATTCAATCAAATAACACCTCTTTTCTTTTTCTTCATACCGTGCATTGAAAGAATACTTGATAATTAATATGATTCAATATCAAAGAATACAAATCTTATGTGAGAAAATTACAATTTTAGTTTTGTAAATTGACACGATTTATGTTTTAGACCTTTAACTTGTCAAAGTTTGGTTTTTCATCCAGTAACTTGAGTTTTTTTTGTTTTGATATTTTTTTGTTCAAAACATATAAATGCACGAGATATCGTTTATTTAACACTTATACACTCTTACGTAACTCACATAACAAAAATAAAGCTTATATATCACACATTATTTGTGTGTATATATATATATATATATATATATATATACACACAAAAATACTGGAAAAGACAAATTTTTTCCTCTCGTTTTGAAGTTTTGGGGTCGTTTTGCTTTATTTATTTATTTCTTGATGAGATGAATTTTAATTTGAGTAATATGAGCTTAATTCTCATCACATGTGCTATGTAGGAGAAATTCAGTGCCAAATATTCGATGAGTTTAATTGTTCGGGAAAAAAAATGACCCAAAAAAAAACAAATTATTGTATGAAAACTAAACATTGACTAGTTACACGACTAAAACACAAAAAACAAGTTAATTTACAAGACTAAAATTGCAATTTTCCCAATAGAAATTAACTCTGTTGGAATCAGTCCATCGCACGCAAGCCGGTCTGTTTCGTTAATATTGAAGATGTTGTCTCATTGATTGTTCCACCCCTTTGTGTAGATTCTGGAAACTGGTTCTGTTCGTCTTTTGTATATATATGTGTGAACAACTATAGTCGTCTTGCCCAAAAAACATTTAATATTAAATTTGGCGATTTTTTTTTAAAAAATTGGTTTGGCTTTTATTAAATTGCTTTGGTTTTATCAACATTCTGATACTCTAATTTCGTCTATTAAATCCTCTAATTTGGTCTTGTGTTTTCGTAGGTGCTCAACTTATTAATTTGATTATTTAAAACATAATCAATATTTTTTTTCCAGACTTTATTGTTAAGTTTATTTTGTCGAGTGTCATGCAAAGCATTGTGCATGCATGACCGACAGGCGCGGGGTCGGGGTGCGCAACAATGTGGCGGCAATTACGTCGGTCTGTATGCTTTTCAGCGGACTCCGCTCTATAAAAAAAATATAGGTTTAAAAATACTTCTAATTAAAGTTAAATTAAGTAAGTTTCATCTTGATATAACATTTTCAAGTTTTTTGGGATAGTAAATGAGGGTGGTGCATGCAATTACCTAAATAAACCATATGTACTCAAAATTCTTCGAAAGAAAATAATACTTTCTTTCTCAAGGTATTATTTCGAGGGTAGCATCGAATTAAAACTGAATTAAGAAATATTTCTAAAAATTATGTCTACAAATTTAAACTTTAAGATATGTAGATACTACTACTACTACGCTGCAAGGCTAATGAACATAAATCTTAACATATGAAAAACATTTTTTTAAAAAAATTAGATGAGTAAGACCATCTCCAACTCATTGCACTACATTCTGTACAACATTTTGCAGTACATTAGTGTTACGTAAAATTCATCTCCAACTCACTACATTACATTTTGTACTACGATAGAATATTCTCATAACATTATTTTTTATTTCGACGTTAATATTTCTATTTTCATGATTTTTATTTTTATGTTTTGTAGTTTTTTAATTTATAATTAAAGATAAATAAATAAATTTTATTATTTAATTGAAATATAAAATAGTTCAATTAAATTAAATTATTTAGGAATTTTTTTTTTAAAAAAATAAAATTGTGAGCAATATCAAGAGTTGTTCCAATCCAGCGTTGAATTGGTTGTTGAATTGCAGCGACTGGAGATGATCTAATAACCACACTTGAAAAACCGAAAACTATGCATAAAAACAAAAAATATGAACTATTCCCATCCAATAACCCATATAATTGACGGTAGATCCCATGAAGCTAGNTAGGTACAAATATTTTTGAAGAAAAAAATGAAATTTCACAAAAACCAATGGTACTTGGATGAACTTCAACGTCTTTTTTTTTTTTTTTTTTTTTTTTTTTTTTTTTTTNCAAATATCTAAATTTCTCAATTCCCTTCACAGATTCTTATATTCTTTCTATTGTTTTCAGAATTTGATTAAGCTCACGAGATAATAATTTATTAATTTGGATCGACTATTCTCGTATCAGAATAAATATTTTCCAAAAGTGGTAGAATTTATGCTTGGAAATGATTCAAAACGATTTTTTTTTTAATAAAAAAAACAATTATTAAGCTTGTAACAATATTAAGATTGGAATATGAGCAGACGCCACCAAGTATATTGGGTGATGATATAAATGACTAAAATTGTGAGATATCTTTAAAAAAAGTGTCCCAAATATCCAATTATTAATCTAAATTTATATATAGAATATGAATTTTGAGATTATTCAAATTTATGTCTTTTTTCTTTTGTCGTACTTCCAGTTAATGGATTCCATATGTAATCTTACATGTTATTGTCCGAATCTCTACGTATAAGGCTTACAAAAGCCCACCAAGTCTACAATTGCTAAGTGTACGTAAGAATTTGAAATTCATGACTTTAAATATTTATTAATTGTTTATATAATTCACATAAAAGAAATTCAAATGCATCTTTCTTTCTTTTTCTTTTTTACATTACAATTGTATTAATCATCATGATGAATTTTAAATTCTTAAAATATTTGATCTTTTGAAATTTATTGTGATTAGTAAAATTATAATATTTAATAATGAAATTTCGAAATCCAATTACAAAATATCTCACATCATACGTTAAAAATAACAAAAAGTATAATATTATTCAAGAGCCAGTAGTTGAGGGAATAAAATTAAATTGTATTGGCTAAGATCGAATATTTATAATTGCTTGCAACTTAATGTAGAAATAATCACCAATTCTTAATGACAAATTTGTTCAAATCATATTGGATAAACATCTACTTAACCCAAACCTAAGAAATCTGTATTTCGTAGTTATATATTCCAATTGAAAACGTAACAATTGTTTATTTTGTAAAATAACCATAATATTTAAATTTTTTTACCATAAAGATTATTAATGCGCCATATAATTTTGGAATATTGATTAGAAATGTAAGCATTAAATTTAAATAATTGAGTGTTTTTCTTCATTCTAACATGCGTTCTTTAGCTTTAGGCAATCACATGTTCTATTCTCTACTATTTTTTTTGGACGAGTTTGTCACACTAGATAAGACTTTCCTAATATAGTTTACTTGATTGACGTAGTTTGTAGAGTATTGCGTTAAATTTGAAGATTTATTCAGTATGCACTTATGATTAGTGACCGCGTTACTGGCTACTGCGTACGTCGAATACTACGTGGCCCAACGAAAACAATATTTAGCAAATAATGGAAGCCCAGTCTCAAGAAACCTGGGTCGAGTAAAATGTAATTGAAGCCCAAAACTTAGATTCTATTTAATTTGAAGTATATCATTTCGAATTTATTTTTATTATTAAATAAGTTAAATAGAAGAAACTCAAATCTATCATATATTTATATACATTATAATTATATTAAACACAATGAATTTTAAACGAGCCTAATGTTATAAAGATTTGGAATAAATTGTGATCTGTATAATTGTATTGTAAATAAGTTGGGAGAAAGAATTTGATTTTTTTGTGTATGTTATTATCTAATCATTAAAAATATATTTAAATCCACATATTTTAACTCATTCCTTCCCAAAATAACTAGGACAAAAACTTGTGTAAGACGGTCTCACAGGTCGTATTTTGTGAGACAGATCTCTTATTTGGGTCATCCATGAAAAAATATTACTTTTTATGTTAACATTATTACTTTTTATTGTGAATATCGGTAGGATTGACACGTCTCACAGATAAAGATTCGTGAGATCGTCTCACAAGAGACCTACTCAATAACCAGGTAGTTGTGTTAGAATTTCCCATGTTTTATTCATTTTCTTCAATCTTCATTCTAAAAAAAACACAGCCTAGGAAAATCACCTCTTAAAATTGTAATGCCCGAGATTTTGATTCTGTTAAGCTGAGATTCTTGATGTTGAATTGATGTGATTATAGACGGATCAGTCCAAGACCGGATTGGGCCAAGCATATGACTTACACAAGTTTTGAACAGAACTATCGACGCCCGAGCGGTAGTTTTTGACCGCCCGAGCGCCATGGGTCGACAAGTATATGTTTTGAGCAGAAGATGCGGCGCCCGAGCGGTAATTTATAACCGCTCGAGCGCCAATGTGCTAGAAGGAAATATTTGGGCAGAACATTCCGCGCCCGAGCGCCGAATGGAATTTAAGAAAATGAGCCACGTATCATTAACCATGCAACGTGATATATATATATGTAACAGCTGTATTTTATCCTGGAGAATTCCGAGGAAAGGTCGAGGAAGAATTGAAGAAAATCCTTACGCTTTTGATTTTATATATTTCTGATTTGTGCAAGATCCGCCCGTCTGATTTTCAATCCGACTTCAGGACTGTATTTCTATCGACGCAGGCTTCATACGGACGTAAGTTTTACTACGTTTAGATATGATTTGAAATTATGGTATTGTCAGAAGCGGATATGATTCATATATGGTGTTTCTGATATAGTAGACATTGTATATTTGAAGTCAGATCGAAGAACAGATTGTTTATGTAATTGTTATGATTTTCGGAATTGATTTGATAAAGATTCGATATCAAGGTTGTATTGTTATTGATTATGAGTTGTACCGATATTGATTAGGAGTTCTGGTATTATATCTGTGATGTTGATATTGACGGGGTTATCGAGATTGTATTGTTATGCCGTCGAAACATCAGTAGATTGATATTGCTCAAATTCACGATTGATTGAGATTGTATCATTGTATTGTTGATATTGATCAGATTGTGTTTTGATTTAAGTATTGATCAGAACAGGTATTGACTTGAGTTGTATATTGATATTGTACCTATTCGATTGTCATTACCAGATTGGGTATGGACAGAGTTGAATTCGAGACTTCGTCGTCGTCAGACCGAGAAGAGAAAGGTATAAATTAATGTTGAGTTGGGATTGAACAACTCGAGTGAGGTTTGACTCGAGTTTCTCTAAATCACATACTTTATTTTATTGAATTGATATTTGCAATTAATGAATGAATTGATATGCTTGTTCTATTGATTTATAGATAGCAGGTATTAAATGATTGGTCTTGTGACAGAAGGGCCGGATAGTGATGAATCGTCATTGGCCCATTACACTTTGTCACAGGATAGTGTATGGCGGAAGTGCCATAGTCTTTGACGGATAGGTCAGGACACCGGATGTTTGGTCATATCGAAGTGGATAGAATTGTAGTTTCTTCTATTACTGATGTTCGGTATGGAAAGGGCCAAAGTCCGTGAATAAGAACATACCACCACCCCGATCGAAAGTGTAGGTGGGTGTATGTTCTTATTCTGATCGGGATCCCTAGATTAGGACTGAGTCGAGTCTAAGTCTGAGAATCACGGAGAGTGATTCATTGCTTGATATTGAATTTTGTTCCTGATTTTGGTACATCTTTAGAATATGATTTATTATTGATATTGATTCATGTTTCGGATTTTGATACATGCGATGGATATTTGATTCATGTTTCTGATTTTGATACATGTTATGAATGCCTGTTATATGCTTTTATATTGTCTGTATGATTGTATGTATACATGGTTTATACTGGGAATGTAATCCTTACTGGAATTATTCGGCTGTTGTCTTGTTTGTATGTGTGCATGACAACAGGTGGGACAGGATCGGGATTAAGAAGAGAACGAGTCAGGACTAGTTAGCGTGGAGATCCGGGCTCAGAAGTAGATTAGAATTCAGCACTGATATGTCGTTGAACCTAGTAAATGTATTTAGCACAGGACTTGTACTTTTAAATTTATATGTACATTACGTTTCCGCATTGCATTTTAAGAAAAAAAAAATTTTATGTCCCACTTTACTTATTTGATATTAATAACGATTAAGGACATGACTTAGCGTCCGGGTCCGCACAAAAATAAACCATAACTCAACTAAAAAATTTTGAAGTCTCCATGTCGAGAAATCAAAATCAAATTATTATATGTATCCATTATATAACAAAATCAGTTTCCCGCATAGCATTTCAATTTCAAACAATTTCCACACCGATATCCAAATATTATTTATATAAATTTCAAAAAAATCGCAATTTGTTCTAAAAAAAATTCCGATTCGAGTTGAAGTGAAAGTTGATCGAGCGGCGCCATATTCTTGAAATGGGGAAATTTCAGGACAATGACATATCACCCAATAACCAATTGTTGGCAAAATTATGGTAAAAGATAGGACCATACATAATAATTTGATAAGAAATTTTGTACGTCTAGCCCTTCGTCTTTGTCTCCTAATTAATTTTATTACCAAATTTGTTTTCTATAATTCATATATTTAAATTCATACAATTTATAAGATTATATTTGAATGGTGATCTTTTAGGTAATATTTGCAAATATTTTTTAAAAAAGTAATTACACTTTTATGTTATGAATCTGTACGACTTTATAAAAAAAAGTTTATAATCATTTTTTTTAATTGCAATTAGGAATGTAAACAATCCAATCCAATCCAAACCAAACCAAACCAAACCGTTGATTAAATTATCGAGTTCAAAATCAAGCTTGAGCTTGGCTTGATATGATTAACAAACGAACTCAAACGAGTTTTTTTTATTGAGCCGAGCTCCGAATAAATCGCAAACGTTTGGTTCGTTTAGATCCTTAATTGCCACACTACCTTAGTCAATAGCTGCAGACTTGCAATTTATATACACACACCATGTTCACTTCATAATATTCGAACACATCGATGCATGTATCTTTGTTGAAGTTTAGCTGACATCACAATTTATTTTGGAAAATTACAATTTAGTTATGTAATTTGATATGTTTTGGATTTGGTCTTTTGTTTCCCTCGAAGCTAATAGGTTAATCAAATATTAATTATTTGTCATCAATGCTCTCTTATGTGGCTCACATAATGAAAATAAAACCTATATCACAAATATTTGTTAGGATTGGTAGAGATGTTTAGAGAAGGTTAACTAAAAATCTCAAAAAATAAAAATAAAAAAATTCTTCTAAACACAAGGGATTTCAATTCATGATGTTAGCAGTCAAAATCAAATTTCGATCTTCTAGCTGCAGCAAACAACTTGGATAATTAGTATGGAAAAAATTCCAAGTGAATTCAACGTACAAAAGTTTCTCAAAATTAATAGACTAGAAATCAGCAGACAATAAAAATGAATAAATTGCAGAAAAATAATTTCATGGGGATTTATTTATGGAAGCTTGAAGGACAAATATATTCTAAGTCTCTTTTTTTTCTATTTTTCTACTAAAAGACATTGATAATTACAAAGATTGCAACTACCCACTTCATCAGGACTTACCAACAGTTTTAATAAAACTCTTAGTACTCAACTTAAATATTTTTTAATAAAATCTGAACAGGAAGACTCTTTCTGTCATTTACAAGACTCACACATGAAATAATGAATATTTGATATATTTGTGAGTGAAAAACTTCAGCACATATTACCCTGAAAATAGACCAGATATGACTTGGAGTGTGCGCTTGATAATATATCAGTAGAGCTTGAATCTCAGATAAAATATGTATGCAATTAGTAGAGTACGTAAAACAGGTTTTGATTCTTGAATTCGGCCTTATATAGAGGGATTGCAACTTTCAGATTTGAACGACTATAATTCAGTCGTACTGATGCCATAAACAAATAGTACTCGATGTCAGGTATCATTTTTCATTTGTATATCATTTGAGCTCTCAAGTATTTCCTTATTTTTGGCATCATCCTACTTGATATATTTAAATAGTTCAGAAATTTGTGCAGTAAAAGAGGCTTACACATTATCTATATATTCATAAAGTTCTTGATGACTCTTCTGCTAAATGTCTACTAATTTGTTCTGGTTGATAACAACAGTAGACCGAGAATCCATCAAGTTAGCCTTGAATAGAAAAAAAGATCAAGTGTGAGAAAATCATATTGAATATTGGTTATGAACTTTTCGAACTAATTAAGCCATCAGAGACTCTGGTATATGGTTTTTTTAATCAGAATTTCAAGGGTCTGGCCATGATGTTCAAGATCAACTAATTTTGATTCAATTGGAGGAATGGACATGTATTCAGGATAAGACTTCTATGGTCATCTTAAAACGTCTCTCAAACAGCTTTGACCCTCACAATGATATCTTCAGGGGTCTATTCTGGATGAATAATCAAGGCGTTTGTATTTTTAGGGACCAGGGGAACAGTTGCCAGAGTTAGATCAGTAGAAAATCGAGAGATGTATGCTGAAATGATCAACTCTTGAACATGAGTTTTCTCTGAGCAACGGCATTAGATACTCGGATTCCTTGTAGTTCATTTGGAGGGTGGAAAGCTGGATTATTTTGCAATTCCTTCATTTCTTGTTGATGATCATCAGAAAATAAACTCAGCTCAGGAATGGATAGAGTGTTCAACTTAATTTCTGGAAGAGGAGCTAGGTAAGACACTTGGGAAATTGAATTCACAACATCATCCACAATGTATAATGCTAAATCTTGTGTAGAAAGCACAAAATAAGATCGATGGAAGTTTTTAGAGGAGGAATGAATAAATACCTCACATAATTTTCTTCTTCTGAGCTTAAGGATCTCAACCGGTGTTAGTAGTTAAGATCACATCTTGATCTTCTGAGTAGAGCAGAAAACTTGTATAATTAGTGTGGAGAAAGTTCTTCACTCACTTAACCAAAGTTTCTCAAAATCAGTAAACCAGAAATCATCAGATAATAGAAGTGAATGAGATGCAGAAAAGTAATTCCATCGAGATATGAAAGTTCGATAGACAAAATCCCTTCAACATTTCCCCTTATTTAGTTTCTAGAAGAATTCCATAAAGTAATTTGATGATCACAAAAATTACAACTATCCACTTCGGTAGGACTTATCCACTTTCGTAATAAAATTCTTAGTACATACTTAAATAATTTTGAATAAAACATGCACACAAAGAATTTTTTTTGTCAGTTACAAGACTCAAACTTGAAATAATTAATATTTGACATACTCGTGGGTGAAAAAATTCAGCACAGATGATCATGAAAATAAATCAGATAATACTTAAAGCGTGTACTTGATAATATATTAGCAGTGCTTGAATCTCATATAAAATATGTATGCATCATAGAATGTGTAGATAAGGTTTTGATT
Organism: Primulina huaijiensis; assembly: GCF_012295235.1. Taxonomy (NCBI): domain Eukaryota; kingdom Viridiplantae; phylum Streptophyta; class Magnoliopsida; order Lamiales; family Gesneriaceae; genus Primulina; species Primulina huaijiensis. Next base: position 3,821,635 of record NC_133312.1, on the reverse strand, counting down.
ATTGAATTCAGTCATATATACATAGATTGCAATGTTCATATTTGAACGTTTATAATTCAATCGTACTGAGACCATAACAAAAATAATAATCAATAGCAGGTGTCATTTGTCTTTTTCTCGATATGAAATATGACAATAAATTTGAAACACTTAAAACGATTATAAAAAGTTTGTCTTTATATGTAGAACATTATCCGAATCATATGATTACTAATTATTGAATTTCTTCAGTTAAGAAAAGGTTCAGAGTTCAACTGCTATCAAGATTCAGTGGGATCAATTTATATCAAGTTAAATTTCAGTGACGACTTCCCAAACTGAAATCGATAAACCTGTAAAAATATTGTTAGGATAAAGCGTTTACCATTAGACCAAAATCTATAAATGTGTTAGGCAATGCACAAATTTATTTCCTTACACTCGTAACAACGCAGACTGCACTTATTTTTGTGCTAATGGGTCTAGTTGTTAGATCCATGAGTCCGGAGAGGTACATGTCTATATACTGATGTTGTCTCATATCTTTTAGAGATCAGTCTCACTCTTTTCCTACCGCCGGCCCTGTCCTCAACATAGATAATATTACCCGTTAAGATCTGACGTCTCTCTTTTACGGCCTAGCTAGCCGACAAGATCAAGCGGTGCAAATTCAGCAGCTTGACGCATGATAACTTCCAAGGAGATCACTCATCTCAGTACCACTCTTACTCATACATGCTTAACCCAATATTTTACCCCTCCAAGATGTATAGAAATATGTTTCTTAGTAGACTCGAAACCATGACATCCCTCTGATACCAATTATTAGGTTCAAGTACTTACCACTAGGCAAAAAGTTAGAGGTGTTTGCTAAGACACAACTTTATTTTCTTGTACACGTGACAGCATGGAGTGCAACAACTTGTGTGATAATGGATCGGGTTGTTAGACCAATGAGTATGGAGATGTTCCTGTCTTTTAGCGGGTGTTATCTCATATACCTCAGATATCAGTCTTACCATTTCCCTACCGTCAGTCTTGTCCTCATAAGAGACATTATTACCCATTAAGAACTGACATCGCTCTTTTACGACCCACCTAGTTAACCAGGCCAAGTGACACAACGTCAGTTGCTTGACTCACAAGAGCTTCCCAAGAGGTCACCTATCCCAACATTACTCTCAGTCATGCACGTTTAAACGAACAAATGTCTTTGAGATAATTGCAAGAACTCTTTCGAAATATGCTTATGTTGAATTTTAGATATTTTCAGTCAGCAGCGTTTCATAAAAATTTGTAATTCTCAATAATATTAAAATTTACCAAACAAAAATAAAGAAATAAAAGATGTTTTTTTTGTTTTTTGTTTTTTTTGTTTTTTCATTTTGAAACATATATTATATATATATATATAACACAAGCTTTATTTTTTATATATTAGTTGTTTAAAAAATATTGATGTCAAATAAGAAATATTTGATTAGTTTAACGATTTTGGCGAAAAAAGGTCAAAACAAAAAAATTTAAGTTAATTGATGAAAACAAAACTTTGACAAATTTAAAACTAGAAAGAATCCAAAACATGTCAATTTATATAACTATAATTGTAATTTTAGGTAGTTTATCACTATACTGGTGTCACACACACATATATTTTTGTTAATTTTTCACACTTGCTGAGATGTGTAAGATTTGATTTTTCTAAAATATGAGTAAAAAGTTATGGAAATATTTTTTATCGACACATTTTTGCAGATTTCTCTAAGTTTTCAGTAAAAGTTGTTATGCAACATTCATGCTCACCAAGGATGTAAGAGCACAATAATATATACAGCCCACAGCATTAAAAAAACACAAATACAGGAGGACAAAAGACCAATAAAAAAGTGATTGCTGAGAAAAAAAAAAGTATAATTACTGATAGGACAATTTGCAGAATTGATTCAAAATTTCCGATTCTACCTAATAAATTATATGTATAAAAAATGTAAGCATGTGGAGAAAAATAAATGATTACACCTATTAAATAATAATGGCAACAATTATTAATACGTGTGAAAGATGTGCTTTAATTAATTAATAATTAGGAGGGTTATAATTACTGCTTTTCCATTTTTTATTTATTGCTTAGCAATTAATTATCCCTCCAACAAATCTATTTTATATCGTCTACATTTAAATTTGAAAAGCATAGTACGCACTAATTGCTTTATTATATATAAGGATAATATTTGGATCCTATTTTTCTTGCTTTCTTTCGCTAATATTATAATTATTGTGGGAACTGTCTGCAAAAAGACCTTTCAAAATGGGTTGGCAGGGACAACATGTTGAATAAGAATACGCGTTTTTAACGCGTTTTCACACTGACAGAGGCTCTATAAATAGAGTTCTCCCCTTTCATTCTGAAATCATCCATTCTTCGAGTTTTCTCTCATCTTATAACATTCTATAATATTTGTGATGTGTTTGTTCTCCTGTATTAAGAGAGTGTGTGTTCTCTTTGGAAACACAGTGAGTGAGTTGTAGACCACAAAATATTATAGTGGAAATTCTTTTCATCTTGCCCGTGGTTTTTACTCTAATAATTTTTAGGGGTTTTCCACGTAAATCTCGGTGTCCAGTTTATTCTTTATTTTCGGAGTTTATTATCTAAAATTCCGCAAGTGGGACCAACAAGTGGTATCAGAGCCTTGGTTTAAAATTTCTTAAAATTCTGAGTATGCTCTGTGGTTGCAGCCTATACTGATCTTCCACATCAGAAAAGATTTTTTTGAGATTTTTTATTTAAAGCAGTATTATTTTGTCCGGTCTACTAAAATTGCTGTAGACATAATGGCGGGAAGGTACGAGTTAGTAAAGTTCAACGGAAACAATTTTATGACGTGGAAAATAAAGATACAAGCAGTTTTAAGAAAGGAGAATTGCTTGGCAGCTATTGAAAATAGACCGGTGGAGATTACGGATGATGAAAAGTGGAATGAGATGAATGACAACGCTGTTGCCAATTTACACTTGACTATAGCAGACGAAGTTTTGTTAAGTATCTCTGAGATAAAAACAGCCAAAGTTATCTGGGATACTGTGACAAAGATGCACGAGGTCAAGTCGCTACACAACATGATTTTCCTAAAGAGAAAGCTTTATACTCTTCGAATGGCGGAATCCTCATCGATGACCGACCATATCAACACACTAAATACTCTATTTGCCCAACTCACTTCCATGGGGGATAAAATAGGGGAAAATGAACGTGCGGAGCTTCTACTTCAAAGTCTACCAGATTCATATGATCAACTTATCATCAACATTACCAACAATATTCTTATGGGCTTTCTAAGATTCGACGATGTCTTAACTGCGGTTCTCGGTGAAGAAAGCCGACGCAAGAATAAAGAAGATAGGTTGGTAACGTCGAAGCAGGCAGAGGCTTTACCGATGATAAGAGGAAGATTTATGGACCGTGACTCCAGTGGGAGCCAAAGACGATGTATATCAAAATCGAGAAGTAAGAAGAAAAATATTTACTGCTTTAAATGTGGCGGTAAAGGGCACTTCAAGAAAGAGTGTACGAGTATCGAGAAGAGTTCTCAAGGAAATGTGGCCAGTACTTCAGGCAGTGGTGAAATTTTATCCAGCGAAGCAGCAACTGTTGCAGAAGGCAGGCACAAATTTTGTGACACGTGGATTATGGATTCAGGAGCGACGTGGCACATGACGTCTCGGAGAGAATGGTTTGACCATTATGAACCAGTCTTAGGAGGATCTGTATTCATGGGAAATGATCATGCCTTGGAAATCGCTGGGGTCAGTACTATCAAAATTAAAATGTTTGATGGCACCATTCGCACCATACAGGAGGTACGACATGTGAAAGGACTGACGAAAAATCTTTTGTCCTTGGGGCAATTGGATGACATCGGGTGCAAAACTCGNAAAGTGTCATTACCTTTTTGTGAGCACTGTGTTATCAGTAAACAACACAGATTAAAGTTTGGTACTTCTACTGCCAGGAGCAAAAGCATATTGGAGCTGATTCATTCGGATGTTTGGCAAGCACCGGTTGTATCCCTAGGAGGAGCGAGATACTTTGTCTCGTTCATTGATGATTTCTCTAGAAAATGTTGGGTGTATCCAATCAGGAAGAAATCAGATGTTTTCCAGGTCTTCAAAGATTTCAAAGCGCGGGTTGAACTTGATTCAGAAAAGAAAATCAAGTGTCTGAGGACTGACAATAGAGGAGAATACACCAGTGACGAGTTTGATGCATTTTGTCAACATGAGGGCATCAAAAGACAATTCACAACGGCTTACACACCTCAACAGAATGGAGTGACAGAGGGGATGAACAGAATCTTGTTGGACAGAACAAGAGCTATGTTGAGGACTGCGGGTTTAGACAAGTCATTTTGGGCGGAGGCAGTCAAAACTGCTTGTTATATTATCAATCGTTCTCTTTCAGTAGCGATTGATCTGAAGACTCCGATGGAGATGTGGACTGGGAAGCCGACAGATTATTCTCATTTGCATACATTTGGAAGTCATGTGTACGTTCTGTACAATGAGCAAGAAAGATCGAAGTTGGATTCGAAATCCAGAAAATGTATATTCTTTGGTTATGCTGATGGAGTAAAGGGGTTTCGCTTGTGGGATCCTACTGATCACAAGCTTGTCATTGGCAGGGATGTTATCTTCGAGGAAGATAAAGTAAAGGGAGACAAAGGCACACTGAATTCAGAAACTACTATATTTCAGGTGGAAAATAAGACGGACGAAGGTCAAGTTTCTTGTGAAGCAGTACCAGAGCACGAAGAACAAGAACATGTTGAGTCTGAAGTTTCCAATGTGAGGCAGTCAACTCGAGACAGAAGACCACCAGGTTGGCTTTCAGATTATGTCACTGAAAGCAATATTGCATATTGTCTATTATCAGAGGATGGTGAGCCATCGAGTTTCCACGAGGCTACTCAAAGCTCGGATGTATCTTTGTGGATGATAGCAATGCAAGAAGAATTGGAGGCATTAGATAGGAATAAAACTTGGGATCTTGTTACACTACCACGAGGAAGCAAAACCATTGGTAACAGATGGGTCTATAAGATCAAGCTTGATGGCAATAACCAAGTGGAGCGGTATCGTGCTAGATTGGTGGTAAAAGGGTATGCTCAGAAAGAAGACATTGACTTCAATGAGATATTTTCTCCTGTGGTTCGGCTTACAACAGTCAGAGTAGTGTTGGCATTGTGTGTGGTGTTTGACCTACATCTGGAACAGCTAGATGTGAAAACGGCATTTCTTCATGGAGATCTTGAAGAAGAAATTTATATGCTCCAGACAGAAGGTTTTGCGGAAAAAGGCAAAGAGAACTTGGTACAAGAGATTTGATTCTATATCATGAGCCTTGGATACAACAGACTGAGTGCAGACCCTTGTACGTATTTCAAGAGGTCTGGTGATGGTGATATCATTTTGCTGTTGTATGTGGACGACATGTTGGTAGCAGGCCCCAACAAAGATCAGGTCCAAGGATTGAAGGCACAGTTGGCTAGGGAATTTGATATGAAGGACTTGGGACCAGCAAACAAGATTCTAGGGATGCAAGTTCACCGAGACAGAAGTAACAGAAAGATTTGGCTTTCTTAGAAAAATTATTTGAAGAAAGTCTTGCAACGCGTTGCTTCAACATGTAAGATAGTAAGTCAATTTCGACCCCTCTTCCTGTTAACTTCAAGTTATCCTCCGAGATGTGTTCTAGCAGTGAAGCAGAGAGGATGGAGATGTCTCGAGTATCATATGCATCAGTAGTGGGAAGTTTGATGTTCTCTATGATCTGTACAAGATCGGACATTGCTCAAGCAGTGGGAGCAGTTAGTCGGTATATGGCGAATCCTGGAAGAGAGCATTGGAGCACTGTTAAGAGGATCCTTAGATACATTAAGAGTACCTCAAATGCTGCATTATGTTATGGAGGATCGGATTTTACACTCAGGGGCTATGTCGATTCAGATTATGCAGGTGATTCTGATAAGAGGAAATCTACTACATGTTATGTGTTTACACTTGAAGGAGGAGCAGTAAGCTGGGTTTCAAAACTGCAGAAAGTTGTGGCGTTATCTACGACGGAGGCAGAATACATGGCAGCTACTCAAGCTTGTAAGGAGGCAATATAGATTAAAAGGTTATTGGAGGAGATCAGACACAAACAAGAAAATGTTTCTTTGTTTTGTGACAGTCAGAGTACCTTGCACATCGCAAGGAATCCAGCCTTTCATTCCAGAACTAAACACATTGGAGTACAATTTCACTTTGTGCGGGAAGTAGTAGAAGAAGGAAGCCTGGATATGCAGAAGATCCATACGAAGAACAACATAGCTGATTTTCTGACCAAGCCAGTGAACACTGATAAGTTTGAGTGGTGTAGATCTTGAAGTGCGCTGGAGCATAAAAAAGCAGCAGGGAATGACAAGATTGAAAGGATGTGTGGAGATGTGTTTGATTCTCAATCAAATCTCCAAGTGGGAGAAATGTCTGCAAAAAGACTTTTCAAAATGGGTTGACAGGGACAACGTGTTGAATATGAATACGCGTTTTTAACGCGTTTTCACACTGACAGAGGCTCTATAAATAGAGTTCTCCCCTTTCATTCTGAAATCATCCATTCTTCGAGTTTTCTCTCATCTTATAACATTCTATAATATTTGTGATGTGTTTGTTCTCCTGTATTAAAAGAGTGTGTGTTCTCTTTGGAAACACAGTGAGTGAGCTGTGCACCACAAAATATTATAGTGGAAATTCTTTTCATCTTGCCCGTGGTTTTTACCCTAATAATTTTTAGGGTTTTTCCACGTAAATCTCGGTGTCCAGTTTATTCTTTATTTTCGGGGTTTATTATCTCAAATTCCGCAAGTAGGACCAACAGGAACACCATATGAATTTAATATTATTTTATTAAGGAATTAACTTGAAATTCTCCATATAATGTCGATTTAATAAGCAATGAAAAAGCATTTTTTATATTTTTAAAATATGAATAAAATTTGATATATTTTTAAATAAATTTAAAACGTGTATGAAAAATTACGAACAAAAATCAAGCGAAAACTCACCAATTCTACCACTCCCAAAATCTTCAAGCGCAAATTTGATCTTAAAATTTTCTAATGTTTTTTATTGTAATTAATTTTGTAAGGCCCTGTAATTAATTATCCGGTAATTTTGGCATAATTAGAATAATTATTGAGTTATAAATTAAAATAATTATTTATGCCAAATAATTTCAATAAGTGTGTTAAAAATATTTATTTTAAAATATCGGAGAATTTAACGATATAAAATACATATAGAGTTTAAATAACACACGAGAGCAAAATAAATACAGACCGAGATAGATGGGCTTGAGTTATTATTTTAGTAACCAAATACACAAGATATATATATATATATATATACATATACATACACACAATTTACCAAATAAAAGAAGGAAGAACCGAGAAAGGGAAGAGAAGAAAGAAACTTTCCCAAACCCAAATTTTCGCCACCCTTGGAGCAGCTGCGGGAAAATCGCGATAAGTCCTCCGTCCGGCGTCCAAATCTCAATCGGTCTAAAGGGGTGTCTTCCTAACATCCTAGGCTTCGATTCAAGTTAGAAATTGCGAAGTTTGAGCAAGGATTCAGGTAGATCGAAGCTGCTGTTCCGGTGCTCTGTTTCTGCGCGAATTCTTCCGATTTTTGGGTGAGAGTTTTTGTGTTGCTGTGATTTTTTTAACTTGAATTTGTAGAAATAATCTAAATAAACCTTATAGTGCTTTAAGTTTTCTGTTTTTAGCCACTAGAATCATCGAATTTGGATAAGAAACGGATTTGATATGATTTTTCTACCAAAATGTGTCGAATCGAATTCTGCAAGTGTACTGTGCAGAACAACTACTGTAATTCGGGTTTATGACATATAAGCACTCGGATTCTGGGTTTTGGGTTAAAATAAACGTTGTAGAGCTATGTGTTGTCTTTGTAATGATATAATATTTGTTAAATTTCATTAAGAATTGAGCAAGTTATGGTGGTTTTTCTGAAACTGCTCAGTAGGAGAATTCTGTCCGAAAATCTGTTGAGTGGCAGTGTGTTCTTGATAATTCTGGGATTAATCTACTAAGATTTGGAAGATGGCTTCTTCTAGAAAAAGTTAGATATTCGAGTTATCTTTCATTTCCAATTGGCGGATATTGATTTGAGTTAATATTGAGTGAGATACAAATTTTATGCTCTTTTGTGCCAAATCGGACATTGGTATGGAAGGTAGTTTTCATGATCGACTTATTGTGATTTGTTTAGGTCGAGAGTTTTGAAGAGAAGTTGATATTGGAGTTTCAAGTTGTTATAGGTATGTTACAGCTCGGTAACATACAACGGTAAAACATAAATTATGTTTGATTGTCATTCTGTGTTACATGGATTGTGTTTATGAATTGCTGACTGTTATAAATTGTTAAATGCCTTCGTTGTGATCTATGTTTATTATTATGACATATTATTGGCATTTAGCATCGGGCATACAGTTATGACATTCATGTTGAGCCCTATCGTTCTTGTTAGCCCATTGTTGATATCCGTTGTTATCTGGCACTGTTGTTTATCTCGGGATCATTGTGTGGCTGATAGGCCTATACACATGAAACCGTAGATGTGATTGAACAATTCCGTGGTTAGTGCAGCCTTTTGAGGTGAGCGCTGGGATTGTGTCATCTAGTTCGTTCTGTTGTGCCATCCTGTTATAGCGTATCAGCTGTATGGAGGCCGAGTCAGGGGTGTTATTCAGCACAGCTTGGCATACCTCGCATACTTGGCAGGGCGGTTTAGTTGCATGACGATGTAGCTCCCCTGTGTTGTTGCTCGAGCATTATTCCAGTTGTTATCGTACCGTTTGTTGGCTCCTGTTATCCCGATTATTCGTTGAGCCTTTCATGCATTGCATATTACATTTTACTATATGATTATGCATAATTTATGATTATTGTTGTTATTGTTGAACTGTTTCATACCAGAATCCTAACCTCAGTTGTTTACTGGGGGGGCTGCTGTGGTTGCTATTGGGCACCATGGTAGATCTCCCGAGTCGTTTTGCAGCATCAGGCCGAGGTTCCGCCAGTGGAGCTCGGGATTGAGGTTGGATTGCTTGGTTCTGTCAGTGGAGTTTCCCAGTTAGTCTATATGTATGTCTTGAGTTTGTTTCAGTCTTGTATTGTAGTTTATTTGCCGGGGAGATGCCCCGTGTATCTGTAATGATATTTGGTTGTTTTTGTGATGTTCTGAGTTGACCCTATGATTCTTATGATCTGGTAAGTATGTGGTAAGTTTTAATTTCTGTGTAGTCCTGGCCAGTGCGGCTATAAGTTGTTGACTTTGGTTTTTGTTTTTATGACTCTAGTTGGAGTATATTTTGATATAAAATGCTGCTTAAGTTTTTCGGGATGTCCTGCTACGGGGAGGTCATGCCGAAATTTTTTCTAGGCCCTGAGGTCCGTTTTAAAGTATTTTTAAACCATTTCCGCTGCAGTTTTAAATCAAACCATTATTGTTTGATCATTAATTATTGTTAGAGTAAATGGGCCTCACAAATTTTGTATGACAAACTAAAAAAACTTGGCAAATTATATAATATAATAAATTAGTAAAATTCGAGAAATCTCATAATCGAGGCATAGAATGCTTTTGAATTTTGAAAAGTGAAACGAACAGTGGGTTGATGTCTTTTATATCACCAGGTTGAGCTCATGTTGAATGTTAACGAGATTATGTATTACAGTTCATTATATTATAATTATTTTTTACAATCTAATTTAGTATTTGAGTTATTATTTATTATGATTTTTTATATTTTGTAATAAAAAAATTCGTTATTATAGCTCTATATTTTTTTATGATGATAATAATAAACTATATATTTATATGTGTAGGGGATTTTGTTTAACATAAATTATAAATAGTTGTGTGTATCATATCTAAATGTTGTCTCAGATGTTGTAATACTTAGTAATAACACGCTACGAAATAATATAATACAAAAATAAATAACTTAAACTAAAATAACTCAAAAATAATTGTGCACAAGTCTAAATATTTGCATGGTGTCTCAGGACAAACTAATGATTTTAACAAAAACTAATTTTCTCAACATGTTGAGAAAAAATAAATTGCTTTCTAAAACAAACAATCAAACCAAAACGTATTCAAAAAAACAAAAACACGGTGTCGAAAACTGGAGTAATAAAAACACGATCTTCAATCTACATTTCCACGCGTGTTGTTTGTAGACGTCTCCAATAATTTCGACAACAAGTAGAACAACACTCTTCAAAACAGCAACTTCTTTGTGAATTATTTTTCTATGAAGTTCACGACATGCAAAAATGCGAAGACACCAAAAGTCAAGAGTTGAAAACGAAAATCCCTTTCTATCAGTTGATTTCTCTTGTTTATAATATCATTATCTCCTAGGGTTTATCTCCAAAAAAATCCTTCAAGAAATGAAACAAGAGTTTTATTAAAAATAAAATCTTTTTAAATAATGATATCATATCATAAAATCCTTATCATAATTATCATATATTTAGATAGACAAAATCCATAATTAATTATTTTATATAATCTTATCAGAAAAAAATAATTTAAAAAAAATTATTTTAAAGAATAAATTATATCTTAAAAATCAAAAATTATTTTTCTTCTCAATATGTATACTAGATATTAAAGTAGAGAGCTTATTGATGAACCTAAATGGAAATCACAAATATATTCTTAATATACAATACATTAATAAAGAGTTAAGGGCTCTAGAGTAATTAAATTATTTGTAACTTATTTATAATTATAATATTTTATCTACTTTTTAAAATTTTTGAAAATATTTAATAATTTTTTTATCTTTGTATAAACTTTTGAATATTTGATTCATTTTATATTTATAATTTATCTATAATTATCATATTTTATCTGCTTATAATTTCTAAAAATTACTAAATATTTTATTTTATTTATAAAATATATTTATAATTTATCTACAATTATCATATATTATTATTATTTTTTTAATAAATTACTAAATATTTATTTTATATAAATGTATCCCTCGCGTGCAAAAGACACTAAAAATGTTGTGAATATATGTGAGTCAAGTGATCACTTTGGTACCAATTTTTTTCACTATAGGCTCCGACTGTTTCCAAGGAGAGTGACTCAAACAAATTTTGTATCCTACATCAAAAATCTTAACTGTAATAAAAGGAAAAATCCGTTTATTTTAGACTTTTCACAGTGAGAATGAAGAAATAAATTTTTTTTAAAAAATAATTTGTTAACAAAAAAGTAGATATACTATTTTTTTTTATATTTTCTAACGAAGAGTAATAAATATAATAAAATTGTTTTATAAATAATTTTTTTCGAATTTTGTATAGTTTAAAAGAATGATGGTTGTCTTCATGCCTTCGCAACCTATCTCACTTTCCCAAACCACAATTACTTTTTTAATTCTATTTTTTCCGGACTTTAACCATTTTATAAAGAAAAATATATAATTTGTGGCTTTCACATAAGTTAACAAAAAATGTCCAAATATTAATATATATTGTAAATAATTTATACATTATTTTTTATTTACCATTTTTGAAGTCTTAAATTCGGACAATGGTAGGAAATGGTAGGGAACCTAAGCTAAGCTTGCTTTCACCCTTCGAATCTTATTTTCATATTTTATCATCACCAACGAAAGCCCAAAAATCCAATTTCCTCTCCATTAAATCAAATATTTATAAGAAAATCCACTGTTAAGTTTTCAATTTTTTGTTTGCTTTCTCTTCCTGTTTCGTCTTCGCTAAGAACTAAATCATTTTCCGTCTGAACAAATGAGCGCAATTTCAGTTTGATCTCACATTACTTTATTTCAGCTATGAAAAAGCTTGTTATAGATTCTTAAGTGTTAAAGGTGAGAAATCTTGGTTACTTCCTGAACTGGGTTGTGGGTTTTGAGGCGTTTTTATTTTATTTGTTTACTTAATTATTTATTCTTTTATAAAGTGATTCTGAGATATATCTTGAAAGGCTGGGATTTTACTTCCAAGAAACACCATGGGGTTTTGAATTAATTTTTTTGTGAAGTTGTTTTCTTGGAATTTGAAATATGGAAGGTACTAATGCTATGAATAGCAGTGGAGTAACTGTGTTGGGATCAGATGCTCCCACAGGCTATCATTTAGCTTCCAGAACCACCGAAGAAAACCCAAATCAAGTAACTGGATCAGCACCACCACTACCCCCAGTTTCTATCTCTCCTCCGACGGAAACGGCTGCCGTAGTTGGCGGCGCCGTCTCTTTGAAGAAAAAGAGGGGCAGGCCTAGGAAGTATGGCCCTGATGGCTCAGTGTCTACGACCCTTTCACCTAAGCCACTTTCTTCCTCGGCCCCATCAGGGCCATACTAAGCCACTTTCTTCCTCGGCCCCACCTCCGGTGATTGACTTCTCCTCCGTGCAGAAACGAGGGAAGGTCCGATATGTGGGCGGCTCCGCCACCAAGATGCAAGAGCTGAGATTGGAGACTGAGAGTTTGGGTAATTCATAAATACTTCTAGAATATTCGATTAATCGTACACGTGTTTGTTTTTTGATGCATGCATGTTGATGAATCTTTGCGCGTTTACTGATCTGTTTTTGATTTATTTTAAATCCTAATTCCTAAGCGTCAATTATGTTTTCGGAACGTCGAATGTTTTATGTGGAAGTGAAGCAGTGGGACCTGTGCATAAATGCGCAGGGTGATAGGCTAATAGGTTGTGCAAACGGGTCGTTGTAAGCATCAAGTGGGCTTATCTGTTGTCGTGGGATTAAGGAATCTTGAAACTATGACTTTTGTGAGGCACTTTTTCCTTTAAGAGAGAAGGCTTTGGTTTATAAAGTTGGCTTCTTGAAATAATTTACTTGTCAATGTTTTGCCTTTCTTCATCTCTCTCTGGCGAAAGGGGAAAAAAATAATAGAATACTAATGTAACCACCGTTCTTGGATCAGGAAATTGTTTCACATTTATTATCACATTATTTCGGATGCATGACTTACCACTTGGACTGTTTTCTAATGACTTTCATAGTAATTATGCACTCGGCCAGCTTGCGGATGTTGATTGAAATGGTTCAAAGGATATGGTGGGATGTCCTTGTTTATAGAACAGTGTTCCTGTCGGTTGAGTGGTTTGGATTGTTAAAATTTGGTAGATTTTTTCTTCATTTAAATTTCTGTATGATTTACGGTTCATTCTCTTTTGGTCATCTGAAATTGAGTGAAGCTTTTATACTTGTACTATTCTCTATCTCCTTTGTTCAGCATCTCTTTCATTTATTTAAACTGCATCATAGTGAACTTGATTGTGCGTTTTATTGCTTCTTCTGTGTAATTCTGCTGCAAAATTGATCCTCAAAAAATACGAACTACTTTTTGTGATTAATTTTTGTAATTTGAGGTTTTAATCCTATTTAAGATTGGACTTAACTTATTGGACAGTTGAGCATTTGTGATCTTATCATGTGTTCGTCGTATAACTCGCCCTGTTTCAGCAAAGTTGCCCTTGGTTCGGGTTGTTGAACTTTGGTGTTTTTCAAGTATCTAATATTTTTCCTGAAAGCCCATCCTTTGCACTTGGGATGAGTTTGATGTCCCAGTCACATTGAGTGCTCACTTTCCTTGTAGGATACAACCTGAGCTCATCTTTAATGGTACATTTTGCTTCTTTATCTAAAAGTAGACGATACCTTGTAATATGCAAAATCTCTTGAGCTCTAAAAGAAAATGCGCTTAACTTCAGTGATATGCATTTGTCAGCGAGCTTTTCACTATGCGCTGATAACGTTGGCTTGTGCTACGTTGGAAATTCCCTGTATAAATTTATGTATCACGTCGAATATTTTCCCATTTATCTGCATACTTGTGCCCTTTTGGCTGGCAGGGGACAAAATGATTGCTGACATTCAAATTTTGTTAGGTGAATGGGTTTCATGCTCTGTTGGTGCTAATTTTACACCTCATATCATCACTGTCGATGCTGGAGAGGTAAGATATTGATGATATGTGGAATTTCTCTGCCATAATATAAGTGTTCAGTCTCGGGATATTAACAATTTTATTTTTGGTGGTCTTAGGACATCACAATGAAGGTCATATCCTTCTCTCAGCAAGGTCCTCGAGCAATTTGCATTCTGTCGGCTAATGGTGTAATTTCAAGCGTCACTCTGCGGCAACCTGATTCTTCTGGCGGTACATTGACCTATGAGGTACTGCAATCGTTTAGTCACCAAAACTCTACGCTCCCAATTTTCCTTCTTTGCTACAATTTTATATATTTTAACATATTGATTAAGAAATTAAAATTCCTGTCTAGTATAATTAGACATATTGACCACATGCATTGATTAAAATGTTACTTTTTTTTTTGTTTGTTGTCCCACGTCGATTGGATAAAATCCATGAAAGTTGTATATATGGACTTGGACAGTCCTCAATCCTTGAGTTAGATTTTGAGGTGGAGTTAAGTTCAAGTTCCAATCTTAACATGATATTAGAGCTCAGGTCTACAGTTATGTGTTGGACTGCCCATAATTGGGCCACCCATTCTGCTCATAGTTGAGCCACTTGTAAACTTCACACTTCAGGTGTTCATTCTGAGGTGGTGTTAGTTGTCCCACATCGGTCATTATGCTACATCGATTAGATTTAATCTTTGAGAGTTGCATATGTAGACTCGTACATTCCTCCCCATAGAGTCATCCAAGTCTTAATTTTATTAGGGTATCAGATCCTAAGCCCACTGTTGAAGGGGTGTGTTAGTTGTCCCCACATATCAAACTGAGAGTTGCAGGACTTTGACAATCTTCACCTTAGAGCTAGCTTTTGGCCAGTGAGTTAATTTTTTTAACTTATGTTCTTCCATTTTTGGCAGAGTGTGGCATACGTTATGTTCTTTAAATTCAGATTATCTTTTCATGTATCTGATAGCATCTTGTCACTTTTTCTTGATGCTAGCAATTTTTTTTGGTATTAGGCTGTTTTTCATGGACCCATGTGTTTAATAACTTGTTGCTTCTTTTGTTTAGGGTCGCTTTGAGATACTCTCGTTGACCGGTTCATTTATGCCATCTGAGACTGGTGGAGTAAGAAACAGATCCGGTGGTATGAGTGTCTCTTTGGCTAGTCCTGATGGTCGCGTCGTAGGTGGTGGAGTTGCTGGCCTATTAGTAGCGGCCATTCCTGTGCAGGTGTGTCTTTTTTTGCTCCAATTTTTTTCCCTCATTCTAGCTTGTTAAAGTTGGGAAAACATAATAAGCTTTGATGACATGATGTTTCCTAACATTGGTGTTTCTCCGTAAAGTAGATGGTGGTGGGTAGTTTTCTGGCTGGAAACCAGGTCGAGCCGAAGGCGAAGAAACACAAACCCGAGCCACTAGCTATTATACCTGCTACTGCAATACCCATGTCGAGTGCAGGAATGGAAGGCCCTTACCAGACTTCTCCCTTGTTCCGTGGAGACAGCCGGTCCTCAATGCACCCAGACTGGAGTAATAACCCCACCGACAAGAATGTTCCCTCACGTGGATAGTTCGCCCAAGAGCACCCGAAATATTTAACACAATTGCAACTGACCAATTGGAATTGCAGGTAAGGCTAGTGACTTTGTGTAGTAGGTTGAATTTATGTCTCTCGTTGTGCAATAAGTTGAACCCCATTATGTCTTTCTTTCTTTGGAACTGTTGCTTAATTTAGATAGCAAGAGCTCTGCGTTTGCTCCATGTGCTAAGAGGACAAAAATTGAACAGCAACTATTATCTATTCGTTTTGATGGTTGAATGTATACTGTCTGGAAATATGTGTATTTTTTTTACATTCTATTATTTACATGGAATTCAAGAAAGTTATGCATTGTAATTTTGACAGTTCGGTAACTCCGTATTACAACAATGTAGCACATAGAGTGGTGCATTTGATTAATTGTGGATTAATTTTTTTACTGAAATTCGCTCCATGAAATACCTTCTTTTTGCTATTTTGATGGCACAAATATCTTTATTTTGATCTTGAAAAAAAGAAATAATTGCTCACATCTTTAATGTGCGCAACATGGTTTTGTGCACCGTAGTGCCGTTGTTGATTCATGTGGTGGTAATGTCGACAACATGGATCCAAATCACAGATGTAAATACATCAGTGACAGCAGAAATTGTAATGATTAGTCTATCGATATTAAAATGCCAAATGTCACTTCAAATGGAACTATGAAAGCTAGTTTCTCCAAACAGCTCGAGCATCATATTCTTGGCCGGTTGGACCCTTCAAATTATACTTCTGTTTTTTCCTTTTTTCTTCTATTCTATTTTATTTTATCTTTGTTTTTTGAGGACGGCCCCGTTATAGGTCTCGCAGACTTGCAGTTGCTTGTTTTTATTTCTTTTCTCTTCTTTTTAATTAATTATTTCAATTATTTTTTTAAAATAAATTTATTTTAGTATTTTTAAAATTTTTTTGGATTATTATAATTAATTTATATGAATAATTATAACACGGTATTGTTATTTGCATTATTATCTTTATAACTTATTATGCTGATTTGGGAACGGGTCGGGAGACATGCATATCATGGTTACCAAGATTGGACCGATCGATATGATAGTATTTTGAGGAGAAAACGTCGAAGCAGACATATTTGTAAACGAAACATAAAGTTTTATTGTTAACAATGAAATTAACAATAAATGTAATCTTAAATCTATATTTTACTTATTTGCACGTTAGTTATTTAAAATATAATGAATATCAAATGTTTCTATTATTAGATGAACTTGAAATATATGTTAATTAACGTGAAACGGTAACATGCAAAAAGTTGATTTAGAGTTTATAATCTTATTTATGTAAAACTAACAAAAATATATTAGAAATCAATGGATTTAAAATTTATATATCAATCCAAATGCAATCATAGAGATTTGAAAATCATGCAATACAAATTATGAGTCTTTCAATGTTCGATATTTTGTAACACGATAACCACTTGTTATAAAAAAAAGGGTGATTAAATAAATTAATTATATGTAAAAATATTATTTAAATAAACAGCGAATTAATAAATTGATTTTTTTATGAAATTAAAGAACTATGGTAAATACACACACAAACACACTTGGAACAAGTAAACTATTAAAAAGACATATTCTAAGAACATGAAGAACGAAATATACTAATTTAACATAAATCAATTAATTAATATTTGACTGACTTGGTCGATATCTAAATATATAATTCTTGGTTTTCTACCTTTTTGTGTGTCGCTGCTTATGATAAGATAAGATTTTAATAATGAAAAAATTAATAGATCAATGCTACCTGTGTATGTAAATTAATTAATTAATCATAGTCAAAAGTTATGAAATTCAGACTGGGTAAGTTATCCAACTTTATAGTTAAATAAAACAGGACAATTTCAAACCTATTTTTATTAAGGAAATTAATCGACTTGTTCAAATATTTCAACTATAAATACCTCAACAATTCGTGCATTTGAAATCAGTACTTCTCAAGCTCAGCGGCACTACTAATCTATTGCATTAATCCATTCCTAACATATATCTAGCTAGCTTCAATATTTAAGATGGCCATTCGTTTCTTTCTAGGCTTTTTGTTAGTAACTTTGATATGTTCATTGACGTATGCATCTGATCCTAGTCCTCTTCAAGACTTTTGTGTTGCTGTCGAGGATGCAAATGCTTCTGGTAATTAATTTTATGCACGTTCTCATTAATTAGTTATAATATCATTTTTTTAGTTATATCGAATTTATAATGTTGGCTTTTTATGGGGTTATTTTGATCAACTGATTCGAAACTTTATACCATTTTATTTTCATTATTAGTTAGTCATAATTCGGTTTATCCTTGCATATTGTGCAATTTCATGCAAAATTATATGTATGATTGCAGTTTTTGTGAATGGGAAGATTTGCAAGAACCCAAATAAGGTTTCGGCAGATGATTTCTATTTCAGTGGTCTGAACAAGCCCGGAGACACATCAAATCGAGTGGGCTCAAGGGTTACTCCGGTTAATGTAAACCAAATACCTGGACTCAACACTTTGGGCATTTCTTTGGTTCGAGTTGATTATGCACCATACGGGCTCAACCCTCCTCACACGCATCCTCGTGCCACTGAAATTCTTGTCGTAACTGAAGGAACTCTATTCGTTGGGTTTGTGACTTCGAATCCTGCAAATCCCGACCAGAAGAACAAGCTTTTTACCAAGACATTGCATCCAGGAGATGTGTTTGTGTTCCCTGAAGGCCTCATTCATTTTCAATTCAATACCGGAAAAACCAAGGCTGTTGCATTTGCCGGGTTAAGTAGTCAGAATCCCGGAGTCATCACCATTGCAAATGCTGTTTTTGGCTCTGAACCACCAATTTCCATCGATGTTCTTACGAAAGCGTTCCAGGTTGACAAGAACGTTATAAAATATCTTCAAGGACAGTTTTGGACAAACAACTAAAACAGAACCAGACCAAATTAAGACAAAGCTCCATTGTTTTTCTTTCCTACTTGTTTGAGTACTAGAATAAGGAGCATGAATGATTGATTATATATGTGATTCATTGATGTGTTCTCTTTAATCATTTTGGCTAATAAAGAAATTAATAATAAGTTTTTGCAATTTATATTTACAGTTTTCTTTGAAAAAAAGTAAAATGTGTTGACAAACAAGCACCAGCACTTCTCGGATATGTTTATATATAATATTGGTTCGCTTTAGATTCTTGAATTTATAAACATGATTAATCAATAACACTTAACATTCTTTTTAAATCATGATTTCATTGGCAAGTATTGCGAATTAAATTGCATGCATGCATGATTCTATCACAAATATAAAGTGAGTCAATTCTAATTTTGAACCCAAACGTCAATAAACCAAACCAAGTCCATTAATTGGAACTACAATTGTAGAGTTTGGTTTCAAAATTCTCCTATTAGAAACACAATCACGTGCCTGTCGTTGAACCATTATATAGTCTAGCCGTGTATATACCACAGTTGCCTGCATATATACATGCTTTATCCTTCTCATGATTTACTTTAATCGGTATCGTTATTAGTAGTTAAATTTTTATTTTGATATAATATAAATATGTTTCCATTGTTAATTTGGTAGGATGAATTGTAGGGAAATAAAGTTTAGTTCAAGTTTGGGAGGTAGGATGGAGCATAAAATCAAGTCAATGATGTGTGCCGATCACTTGTTGCTTCGGGCGATAAAAGGAAAACCATAAAGCAAAAAAAAAACGTTTTTCAGATTATCTGCGCCACCAATACTTAAACANTCAGATTAACTGCGCCACCAATACTTAAACCCATTCCTTTCTACTCATCATATTGGAATTTAATTGTATTTATAAAAAAATAACTTCAACTCTACCCGAAGCACAACATGGTNGAAAAAAAAACGTTTTTCAGATTATCTGCGCCACCAATACTTAAACACATTCCTTTCTACTCATCATATTGGAATTTAATTGTATTTATAAAAAAAATAACTTCAACTCTACCCGAAGCATTGTCTTTGCCGCAACATCAACTCTAGTTCACTAAAATCATAAATAAGCAAACATATTGTAATTTTTCGTAAATAATAAATGTGTTAGTGGTTGGTGCTTGAAGGAACATATTTTGGACTGACGACAAGATTTGTTTCTTCATGAACTGATGGATGTCTTTTACTACAAACATATAAAAGTCATACCCATTTTTAGCTTATTTAATGTTATTTGGGACTAAGCCAAGCACAGTCGAACACATGGTCATATATTCATCACATATTGTTGTTTGAAGTTCAAGTACCTTGTTTTCACTTGAGTATAAGCAATTAAAATTTTTATTTCCATATATGTCTGATTGCGAGATATTTAAATTCTTTACCCTTGTCTTATAACTCCTCTCACTAGGCCTTTGTCATAGGAAAAATGTGAACCCCTTCTCTCCATACTTCGAGCTTTTCACTCTTATCACCTCAAGATCATCTATTAGGCTCCAACTTTCACCATCACCACCTCAAGCTTTTCTACTTGGCCTTAGAAGGAAAATAAAATTTCCATTTTCTCGCGCCCTTGACTTATCTGCTAAGATAGTCCTTAGCAGGAAAAATAAAATTTTCACCTCTTCACCTCTTGACTCCTCTGCTAAGTTGGGTATTAGCAGAAAAATGAAATCTCCTCCTCTTCACCCCCTTTACTCTTCTGCTAGGCTATGCCTTAGCAGGAAAATAAAACTCTCACTTCATCATCTCGTAACTCTTCTGTTAAGCCGGAGCCTTAGCAGGAAAAATGAAATCTCCTCCTCTTCACCCCCTTTATTCATATGCTAGGCTATGTCTTAGCAGGAAAATAAAACTTCCACCTCCGCAGCCTCCGACTCCTTTGCTAGCCGATGCCTTAGCAAGAAAAAGTTAATTTTTCTCCTCCCCAACTCTTCTCCTCTACTAGACACAGCCCAAGTAGGTAAAATTTAATTTTTATTCTCCCCAACTCTTGTCTTCTACTAAACACATCCCAAGTAGGTAAAATTTAAATTTTCTTCTCCTCTATTAGGCTTATCCTAAGTAGGTAAAATTTAATTTTCAACTCTCCACTTCTTTTCCTCCACTAGGCTCAGACCCAGTAGGTAAAATTTATTTTTCAGTCTCCTTATAAACTCTTCTCCTCTAATAGACGCAGGCCAAGTAAGTAAAATTTAATTTTTAACTCCCCCCTCTTATTTATTCGTTTTGATGGTTGAATGTATACTGTATGGAAATGTGTGTGTTTTACATTCTATTATTTACGTGGAATTCAAGAAAGTTATGCATTGTAATTTTGACAGTTCGGTAACTCCGTGTTACAACAATGTAGCACATAGAGTGGTGCATTTGATTAATTGTTGATTAATTTTTTTACTTAAATTCGCTCCATGAAATACCTTTTTTTTTTTTGCTATTTTGATGGCACAAATATCTTCATTTTGATCTAGAAAAAAAGAAATAATTGCTCACATGTTTTCTGTGCACAACATGGTTTTGTGAACGGTAGAGCCGTTGTTTATTCATGTGGTGGTAATGTCGACAGCATGGATCCAAATCACATATGTAGATACATCAGTGGCAGCAGAAATTGTAATGATTAGGCTATCAATATTAACATTCCAAATGTCACTTCAAATGGAACTGTGAAGGCTAGTTTCGATTATTTTATCTTTGCTTTTTGAGGACGGCCCCGTTATAGGTTTCGCAGACTTGCAGTTGCTTGTTTTTATTTCTTTTATCTTCTTTTTCATTAATTATTTCAATTATTTTTTTAAAATTAATTTATTTTAGTATTTTTAAATTTTTTTTGGATTATTACAATTAATTTATATGAATAATTATAACACGGTATTGTTTTTTGAATTATTATCTTTATAACTTACTAGGTAAAGACCCGTGCGACGCACGTGAAAATACATTTCCGTTGTCAATAATTGTTGTTAAAGAAATGAGATCGGAAGAGATTAATTTACAGAAAATTATATATTAATGATTTTCATGTTATTTTAGTTGACAGAAAATGAGTATGTTACATGTACAACTAAATTTGTACAATAATTCGTACAACACAAAAAAATCTTTAAAAATTTATTTATCAAAATCTCATTATAAATTAAATATAAAATCTCATTGGACAATAACAAAATCTCACGATATAATTGTTGTAAATATCGCAGTAGAATATATTGGTTGTTCTTTTAACATTATCCGTAGGAAATTCAATGTAATATAATTTGTACAACAAGTATTATAAAATGAGTGCAAAATATATTTGTTTAAAAATTTTGTGTTATAAATCTAAGGTTTTTCTTGAATGGAAAGATTTCAATACATTCAATGTATTTTTGTTATTTAGTGAAGTGACATCGTAAACTTCAAATCCACTCATTTCATGTGTATATAGTAGTATTTCATGTTAATTATGATATATTTCAAGTCCACCCAATAATGATATAATTTGAAATTCATTATACTTTATATAATAAATAATATGTAAATAAGTCATGTGTAGATTCAATATTTGATCTATTGTTTCATTGTCAACAATAAAATTATAATTATAATCCATGAATTTGAAATCAATTCATCCAAGCGCAATCTAAATAAATTAATAATTGTTGAAAAACATATTAATAATAAATATTATAATTTTGTATAAATTAGACATTGGCNCATTTTCATCAATTGCAAGATCATCAAATAAGCAATTGTTATAGTTTCTGACCTTTACAAAGACAAAAAATAGTTAAAATTAGTAAAACAATATGTATTCAATAATATATTGTTAAATTTTAAAAATAAACTAAGGCTTTGAAAAAAATTAGTTGGATTTTTTTTATAAAGAAATATAGATAGAATAAATACTCACGAAATATTTATAAGGTCATCTTTCTTCTATATTCGATAATGCTAAATATCATTTTTGTAAAATGTAATTAACTGTGGAACCTTCTTCATGACGCCAACCCACATGATTTAATTATTTGGCATCATTATTTTAATTCGTCGTTTTAAATTAAATAATCTTAATTAATGTAAAATAAAGGATATTTAACATCATGTCCTTACACAAAATTAAGTTTTTTTTTTTTGAAAAAAATTCACTATATTTTCAACCAAATAAAACAAAAGAATTTTGGTATTTCAATATTTTAGAAACTAATTGTTTTGAGAAAAAATTATTTTCACTTCATCCATAAACAAATAAAACCAATGAATTTTTGTATTTCAATATTCTTAAATTAATATTTTGTGGAAAAAAATATGTTCAATTCATCTACAAGAAAATAAAAACCAAAGAATTTTGGAGTTTCAGTCTTCTAGGCAACTCGATCCTTACCTAACACACATAAATTGACAATTTTGACATCATCATAATAATTGATTTTACCAAAACATCCTCACCAAATTAAAGATAAACTTCTTGCATAGATAAAATCATTCAAAATATTATAAATCTACAAAATAAAATAAATCACATTCAAACGAATATTTGTTCACTTCATCTACAAGTAAATAAAAACCAAATAATTTTGACATTGTCTATGGAGAAGTAGTGAGTAATGCTAATGAATAATTTTTATAAAAATTTATTTATCATAATTTTAAAAATTTACAATCAAAGATATATCTTTTAAGTTTACAAAAAGATGTAAATGTTTTGTCAATATATATCTCTTATAAAAATACTCATTCGTTAATTGCAAGAATATCTCATAAAGTAATTGTTATAGTTTATAGCCTTTAAAAAAGGAAAAAATAAATAAAATTAATACAAATATATTTATGCAATCTTATATTGTTGAATTTTAGTAATAAACCAAGGCTTTGAAAAATATTAGTCGACTTTCTTTTTGATAAAGAAATATAGATAGAATAAATATCCACTAAATATTTATTAGGATTATCTATATTTATATCTAATAATTATTGTATCATTTTGTAAATGCAATTAAATGTCGAACTTTCTTCATGACACCAACCTTGGTAAAACAAAAAGAAAATTAATTTAATTATTTGGCTTCATTAGTTTAATTATTCGTCTTAAAATAATTAATCTTACTTAATGCATATCCTTAGAAAAAAATATTTTCACTTTATTTACAAGCAATTAAAATCAAAGAATTTTGGTACTTTAATCTTCTACAAATTAAGTTTTTTGTGAAAAATTCTTCTCACTTCATCTATAAGCAAATAAAAGCAATATATTTTGGTATTTCAATCTTTTCAAATTAATATTTTTTGTGAATTCAATTCATCTACAAGAAAATAAAAATCAAATAATTTTAGAGTTTCATCTTTCTTGGCAACTTGATCATTATCTATCATAAATGTAGTTTGACAATTTTGTCCTGATCATAATAACTGATTTTACAAAAATATCCTCACTAAATTTCTCATGTATCTACAAACTAAGTATATAGATTTTTTAAAAAAAACTTCAAAAAATTATATATATGAAGGACCCCTGATAATCTATACCTTATTTATAAAAATCCAAAAACTCAATAAGGATATATATGTAAAATTCTAACAAATTGCTAATGAATTATCATTACAATTACATTGATTGTAGTAATTTATATCATTTCAAGAATAAAATCTAACACCTAATTAATTTTCTCAAATAATTCATCTTTATACTACATTTAAATGTTTTATCTTTTTAATTTTCTCTCTATATCATATTTTATTATTTTAATGCAAATTTATAATTATATTTTTAGTGCATTTTCTAATTAAGTAATAAGTTATAGTATCACAAGAAGAAATATGAAAAAATTAATTATATATGCAATACGTAGAATAACATGATAAGTATATAATAATATAATAATATGAAGTTTAATACTAACATATTTTTTGGTTTTTAAACTAAGAATTGAAAATAAAGAGTTTAATA